>NW_015641116.1:1479778-1482375 GCF_001515625.1 Sinocyclocheilus rhinocerous
ATTCCTGTGATCAAATCTGAATTTTCAGCATCATTACTCCAGTCTCCAGTGTCACATGATCCTTCAGAAATCATTCTAATATGCTGATTTATTATTAGAATTATCAATGTTGGCAACGGTTGTGCTTCCGAATATTTTTTTTGGAAACTGCGATACTTTTTTCAGGATTCTTTGATGAATAAAAAGTTAAAAAGAAGAGCATTTATTTAAAATAGAAATCTTTTCTAACAATATACACTACAGTTCAAAAGTTTGGGGTCAGTACATTTTTATTCTTTCTTTTTTTGAAAGAAATTAAAACTTTTATTCAGCAAGGATGTCTTAAACTGTTAAGAAGTGGATAGCAAAGATTTATATTGTTAGAAAATATTTCTATTTTGAATAAATGCTGTTCTTTTTAACTTTTTATTCATCAAAGAATCCTGAAAAAAGTATCGCAGTTTCCAAAAAAATATTTGGCAGCACAACTGTTGCCAACATTGATAATTCAGCATAATAGAATGATTTAAGGATCATGTGACACTTTATACTGGAGTAATGGCTGATGGAAATTCAGTTTGCATCACAGAAATAAATTATATTTGAAAGGATATTAAAATAGAAACCATTATTTTATATTGTAATAACATTTTGCAAGATTACTGGGTTTTTTTCTTCTGTATTTTTGATCAAATAAATGCAGCCTTGAGCATAAGAGACTTATTTAAAAAACATTACAAGTCTTACTGATCCCAAACTTTTGACCGGTAGTGTACATATATATATACACATTTAAAAAAAAATTTTTTTTTTTTTTGTCTGAAGGAGAAGGTTTAGGTCAATAAGTCAGAAGCCAAGATCTCACTCTCTATAACCTAGAGAACTGCTATCAGCTGGACTTAGCCAATAAGCTGCCCAATAAAGCATCTCTATCATGACAGTCCTGTAAAACTTCTATCGCAGTATAATCCGCTGAAGGTTTTGTGTGCATAGGTGCTACATTCCTTGCGGTAGTACTAAATTTCAAAAAGTGGATGGATTAAGAGAGAATGTTTTCCTTAGCTGACCTTAGTGAAATCTGGCAGAGAGCAGAAGATGACAACATGAAGATCCAATACACTGTGGTCAGATATTAAGAGCTAAATGAAATACTTCCTTGCTTCAGGCTCTTTGTCATTCCATGGCATCCGTCCATCCTTTTCCTGTTAACTGTTTTGTATCTGAATTTGATTAGAATGTTAAACTTCCTGGTGTTCTTCTTGAAATAAAACGCAAACATATGGTATCCACTGAAGCTTGGTCAAAACATCAACAGCTCTTAATATTCCCATTACTACAAAATAAGTATAGAAACTGAGAACTTGAATTCCAGTGTCAAGCATTTATATAACAGTAATTGTCAAGACTATTGGGTCTAGTCAACACCAACTCAGTATGTTTAATCTCATCAAGAGACCATCAACATCAGTTTTCTGTCTATTACTGAAGATCTCAATCCACACAGCCCAAAAACATAGATCTCTATTACACAATATTTCTCAGACCCATCCTATCCTCACTTCATAATATTCTGAATTATTTCTGGACATACTCAAGCTTGGAGCTGTAAAATAGTTAAATATTAGATCTAAACTCTTTCTCTTGGGTATGTAACTGTATATTGGCTCATATTTGTATTTGATATAATTTCTACATTATTCCGTATGCTCCTTCCACAGTTCTGGTACTTATAAAACCAGCTTACTGTGCCTGTTAATCCATTAGACCACCATCAAAGCAAGCTCAAGTTTTAATGTCAAGTGATACACCTATTAATGAGCACAATTCCGATTCTAATTTGGATCTCTTTTGTTGCTATTTATCCCAAGCTGTTTTGTCGAGAGTGCAATTTTATGATTGCACTCCAATGAACTCTGGTGCAGCAGGGGTGCAGATGAGCACTGGCAGGACCGGGGTGAAGCAGGGGTGCTGGGACGCTATCGGCGTCAGTGGCTGTCTCCTGCCAGTGTAGGGCTTGGCTCATCTTCCTGGCACGCTTTAAAACAGCCTGTAAACTCCCAAAGATGCACAGACTGGAGCCCAGATCAAGTGACGCTGTAAAGTAAATACTGCGAGTGCTTAAAGGGCCTCTGATGCGGTCATGAAGACTGCTGTTTATTGGCCTGAAGGATAAGGTCTGAACGCAGACTGAGTACACAGACTTTCTTTACCGTTCATGGTCTCTTCTATTTTGTCAGTAGCAGTGTTGGGCAGTAACGCATTACTGTAATTTGATTACTTTTTTAGTAACGGAGTAATTTAACGCGTTATAATTTTCTAAATAGTAATTAGAGTATAGTTACAAGCGGAGGTCTCAATGCGTTACTGCCGCGTTACATTGCTGACAGAATGCAGTGATTTATAATCTAGAGATTGTAGAAAGGATGTAGCTCATGCACTGTCGAGTCAAGTGCCAGTGGATTAGAGACCTGCTCCCACGAGATCCGATGCAACAGAGAGTGGCGCGGGACAAGATGGGCGAGTGCTGCGGGCGGGTAGACACTGTGTGGGATGCGGGAGAATAAAATGATTCACGGGACTCCCGCAAAATAGAAATATCTAAACAAAATATCTAAAAC
>NW_015641116.1:1482613-1518311 GCF_001515625.1 Sinocyclocheilus rhinocerous
GTATGCAGAGTTTTTATTTAGGCTATAACACTTGTTTGCAGCGTTGAGCAATGCAGTGCTGAAATGTGTGTGCTCATGAATCCTCTCATTATAACACACGAATTGTAGACATTATGAAAGATTCATTATGCATCTATTTATTGAGTTATAACAGAGATTCCTGAGATTGCGATGAACTGAGATGTCTTTTAGAGATTATAAATGCAGCGCTCTTTGCTGGCATTCTGCCATGCCAAACCATGTACGCAGCAGCCGCTTGCTTTAGTTAAAAATAACAGTGTTCTGTGAATGTTGATGCTTTAATAACAAATATTTATCGGGAGCGTGTATGCTGAGATTTCATAAATTTCATGGAGAAAAAAGTAACGTAACTAGTAATGTAACTAATTACTAATTACTTTTGAAATAAAGTAATCAGAACAGTAACGTGATTACTTTTAAAAGGAGTAATCAGTAATCAGTAATTTGATTACATTTTCAGAGTAACTTGCCCAACACTGGTCAGTAGAGAAGAGATACAAAGCGAAGCAACAAATAACAAACAGCTCAGTGCAACGCCAATGAAAAAGAGTGCTTCACTTTTAAGTTGAAGACTAATTTAAAGACTAATTCAAGTTTTCAAAAAAACTCACCAATGCATAAGGAAAAATAAGGACCTGGTTTGAAGAGATTTAGTGTGAAAGATTATTTGCATCTGGTGTACAGATCCTAAACTCTGTAGCCAAAGCCAATTACATTTTCATTTCTATCAAAAAAAAAAAAGAAAAAAAGAAAAAGAAAAAAAACATCAAATCTTTCACTTTGTCTACGTAAAATTCTCAACTTCATTTAAATTTTCCTCATAAGAGTACTAATAACACTTCCTTTAATCAAGGCGTGTGTTTGATTAAAAAAACTAAAAAGGCCCCACGAAATGAGACCCGCAAGCAGAGATGCTATGGCGCAGATAGCCTACAGCAAGGCTGTGGGCCCGTTACACCGTCCTATCCAGCAGGCTGCTGAAGGTGCCCGCAAATAGAGAGCCGTGGTTAACCAGCTCCCTCACAGTGTCCGCCACGGTCTGTCACCATGGACACAGCCATCCTTCGTACAACATCTGTCAACCATCCTGCTAATAAAAAACAAACTTTATATGCCAATGGAAATTTCTTTGAGGTGCCTGACACGGACACCAAAAGCAGAGGGGGAAATTAATTAAAGTACCACTGTGACACGAAAGTGGTAAGATGAATAAAGAAGAACACTGGGGTGTGGGTGTGTATAAGCTCGGTCTGAATGCTCTGATCTAATTGGGCAGGCTCCAGTGCGGTTCGGCGCATGTCGAGCCTTTGTGATTTGTTAAAGTAAATAAGCAGGAAAACAAGACAAATTTTTTATTCCGACAGTCAATGCCAGAATATTTGCTCGCGGTTAGTCAGTGTTCACCTGCTATTTGGAACAAGCCGTAAATGACCGGGTTCTCAACTTTTGGCTTGTTTCTTTGAAGGCAGATTTGCTCAAACCAAAGCCAACCAGACTCTCCGAGGTCTGAAATATGGTGCCAAGAAGTCCCATTTAAATCTCTTCATCTATACTTTGAAATGCATCATGCGGAGACAAACTTCACCACCTAAAAACAAGGCTGTTATTATCATCTCGGATGTGAAAGTGTGCAGGTTAGGCACAATTACTCAGGAAGAGCTTGTTATTGGGCACCAGTATTCTTTTGTCACACGTGAAAAGAAGAGGTTACAGGCGGCTCGAGTGATGGTGAGGGATTGCAGGCCGTTTCATGTGGGCCGAGGGGGCTTGGCGAGTCTTGCAGCTGGGATCATACTAGTACAGCTTTGGGATTAGTCGAAAATGGAACCCAGATGAAAGCATGGACGCCTGTTCAATTGCAAAGACTCAGTGCGCAGAACATTTACCTCCAGATTCTCATTGAAGCTGATGGGAAGCGATTGCTAACATCACAGAGACTGGGCTAAAATAAGAGCTGCATTCTAAGTGGCAGCGGCTTCCTGCAGATTTGAACTGTCGGGAACAGGCACTGGTCACGTTGCTTTAGTTTGTCCTTCAAACAGATGAACAGTGCCTGCCTTCTTTCCGATGCCAGAGAAAAATAGGATGAGAAATGTATACATCACTAGAATACACAAGGCACATACACATTTACAAATCACACACCTGAAGCAGTAGCTAATTTTCTTCAGCTCTATTAACCTTTCAAGTTATTTCAGCATTTAAAAATCTGACCAGGCATCCCAAAAACGAGTGATGTTAAGAATTCTTCACAGATAATAAATGTATGATGGAACATAAAGCATTCGTTTGGTAAGCAGAGGATGAATGCGAATTCCCTCAGAAGTCAAGCACAAAAAGCTGCCTGTCCTGACGACGTCTCCTAAGGCAGAGACAGAGAAATGTGCTTTCAATTATGTCCCGGTGGAAGCAGGGAAGCAGAACAAGAAATGCACTCGATTTATGTACTGCTCCGATTCTGCTCAGCGTGTTCTTACTGAACATTCAGAAAGTATTTAATATTTCCCGTAATGTTAGCAGTCAAACAGAGACAGGACTATTAGCCTCTTGGGGGTCTGGATCCCTCCATTTGATCTGAATGGTAGCGTGATGCTGAGAACTGGAGAACAACAACAACAAAGAACAAAACCCCTAATGAACTCCATGCTCCTGCAATTTCTGGTCTAAGCTTTGACTGTGTACAAAATCAGAGAGATGAGGTGAAGGAAAAACAAAGTTGGATTAGTTAGTTTTCGGCACACTGCAATGTACGAGCTGGGATCTGTGCTCAAAACAGGCCTGACTGACAGACAGACAGACAGACGAGTGTCCTTCATGTGATGCTGGAGTATTCTGAAGCTCATACCAATGTGCAATGTTGTCTTTACAAAGCTGTCTGCTGCCACTGCTGAGTGAAACAATGTGAAATAACATGGAACTGAAAAGTACAAGCTCACGCTCTCAATTTAAATTGTCCATACACTGTATTCCAAAAAAGTCACTAAAGAAAGTTGAAAAACATGGTAGTAATCAGACATGGTAGTAATTATCATAGTGCTAAAAATAATTAATCACTGTGAATTTGTTGCATTCAACATTCAATCTGAGAAAATTTTGATTATAATTACAGCCATAAATAACATGTGGGCAGTTTGAAGAAACTACATTTAAACTGTGAAATGCATTGTG
This sequence comes from Sinocyclocheilus rhinocerous, assembly GCF_001515625.1. NCBI lineage: Eukaryota > Metazoa > Chordata > Actinopteri > Cypriniformes > Cyprinidae > Sinocyclocheilus > Sinocyclocheilus rhinocerous. The sequence goes on from NW_015641116.1 coordinate 1,485,803, forward strand.
TGAGTGTATATAAAAAAAGGACCAAAAAAGTTACTTACAACTACAGAAGGATTGTTCCACTCTTCGTAGGTATGAGCTGCATAGGGGTAGATGCGATCGTTAATGATCTGGAGAGTTGTCATGCCAATAGCCTTCATGGAGCTGAAGTAGGCTTCCCAGAACCAGCGGGCCTAGGGAACAATAAACAGCATGACTTTCAAATACTTGTGAAAAAAGCAGCAAAGCACACAGACTGATGTGCAGCCATTAATCCAGAAATGTATAAGCACACAAAAAGCATGTGAAACATACAAACCAAAGGCATAAGATAAGGCCTCTCACATCCCTCAACTCCCACCATCCTGCTCGTGCCTTTATGACCCCGACACACTTTCAAAGGCAAAACAGCCCATTAAAGACTGGTGACATGACTACAGGGACCATTCCAGACGGTTATGAGCCCTTTAGACTATCAGTCTTTTAACTTTTCCACTCAAGTGGCACTGAGACTGCAGCTAAAGTTTAAGGGCAGAGGTCAGGTCATTCTACTGTTGCAATGTAACCACACTTTTGCCATGTTGCTTGAATGCTGTTATAATGCTGATTAATTAAGGGGAAAAAACATAGTAGCATTGTACACATTTCAGAACTACCATTCAAAAAGTTTGGGGTCAGTACAATTTTTTATTTTTTTTTTATTTTTTACAATTTAATAAAAAAAATACTTAATATTTATTTAAGCATGGATTAATTAAATTGATCAAACGTAAAGAACAGTAAGACAGTAAAGAATTCTACATTGACAAAAAATTCAGCTTTGCCATTACAAGAACAAACTAAGCTTAAAAATATATTATCATTAAATAATTTCTATGAATTATTTTATATTTCTATGAAGTTATTTTCAATTGTAATAATATTAACAATATTCATGTTTTTACTGTATTTTTAATCAAATAAATGCAGCCTTGGTGAGCATAAGAGACTTCTTTCAAAAAGTCAAAAAAAAAAAAAAATTCTTACTGACCCCAAACTTTTGAAGTGGACTGCATATATTAACTACAATGAGAAATTATTTTATAATACCATTAGAGAGAAAAAAGCCAATACCTTTAATAGTTACTACCAAATTTTGGTGTCTGACCTATATTCAACTTGACTTTAAGCTTTAACAATTAATCCATGAGGGTTTAAAAAAAGGGAGAAAAAAAATATATCACCAACCACCAATACTGCAAAAACAAAAAAAAAAAAAAAAAAACGCCTTTCATTATTTACCATATAAGAAGGAAAAACAATCTATACATAATCTGTCAATACAAGAACACACACACTTTTCCCTCCACTGCAGATCCATTAACAAACCCAAAGCTCCAACAGTGAGGGGCGAGGAGCACATTAGAGTTAATTACCCATAAAACAGTGCTATCTTCTGCTAGGAGGCGCCATGCCGCAGTGACCCAGCTCCACCCTTCCTGGTCCTGTTTGACCCTGATCTCTTTAACAGGGTTGACCAAGTGCATGCTAGAGGCAGCCTCATTACCTGGCCTGACCGCAAACAGTGTAAGATTAGGTCTAACTACAAAGAGTCAAATGAGACCAGGGTAAATATAAAAAACAAGAATAATGGCGTTTCAACATTTTCCTGGGCCAATTATTGAACAACATCAGAGAGTGCTAATGGCCTTTCTTTTAAAAACAACAATTAAAAATAATTTATTGTGTCATTTGGTGAAATAGAGGTTTGTGCAACACATTAAAAAAAGAGAATCCTCTGACCATTTCAGTTACTCTCAAGTGAACTGAACTCAGCACAGCAAGGTTTTTTTTTTTGCTTGCGAGTCTTTTGCAGCACATCTTTTCATTGGCTGCTGTGTTTGTTGCCATATACCCAACCCAGAACTCAGTTCAGCACATTAGAGCGCAGTCGCCCCCCTTCCACCGGCCCCCAAGGGCCTGGCCCTTAAACCTTAAAGAAATACAACTACACAAAAACAGCTTTTCTTTTTATGGAGAGGGGAAGAGGATTCAAAAAGACTTTCTGATCCCAAGGGGAGCACAGCCGCCCATAAATCAGCTTGTGATGAAAGTTTCCTTCCTACAAGAAGGCAGAGAGAAAACCGCACCCACCAAGAGCTGAACCCGCCCCATTTGAACGCTTGCAAGAATTTTTATGAGGAGGGAAGAGACTGAGTCTCGTAAGAGGACGTTGGCTGCTCTTCTGACACATTTAAGGTTGTTCATGTGTTAAACTCTTGAACATACAATAATCATCCCTTTATCTTATAGGACACGGTTGCTATAATAACTGCGGATGGGAATCATAAAGAATTAAATGGTTCCAAATCATCTTAATGATTCTGGTTCCATAAATGGTTCCTTTAGTTCTTTTGAGGAAGAAATATTTAGAAAAAAGCAATGCAAGTTATTGCAAAATGATGACATAACTTCAATAATAAATACTATAAAAACAAAACCACCTCATCTGAGTCATTCGTTAAGGAATAGGTTGGACTTGGCACAGATTGCACTGTATGGTTGAGATTCACCAAAAAGAAAGAGCTCACAAAATTGATTAGTTCTGGAAAATGTTGGATAACACAGCTTGTGCATCATTGTTTTTTTGACTCACTAAAAAGAACAGATTCATAAGAGTTATTTGTTATGAAGAATCGGTTGGGCTACACTGGTTGACGTGCATGGTTTTGATTCACTAAAAAGAACCAGCTCCTAAGAGTCATTTGATGTGGGAATCTGACTATACTTGTCCCGCTGTAAATTTTTTCAGTATATTTGTCCTAAATAACTGCTAATATAACAAATAACATCAATCTATGTGCTGACAATACTAAATGACCACTAGGCAAAAATACTGAGCACTGTCATGAGTAAATCATGCAAGCCAACTCGTCAGCAACATCCATGCGGTTGATCCATGCATTGCTATCACTCTTCAATCCGTAGAGAGGGCACAACCAATTCAATTCAGCAACAGGACATGAGACGATTTGATGAAATGTCAGAAACAGCTACTTCCTAAGGCTGAAAGACTTGGCAATCACACCATGAAGTTTCAGTAGTTGGCTGCTCCCTCTATTGGTCAAAATGCAGAGAAAATCCACTTCACCTATTCCTCACAACTGTCTGTAATACTTCTGCCTCCTATTATTTGCAGCATCTGCATTTTATGCAGTCCTACACTGAAAGTTCAAGAGGGTTGTCTTCTGGCAAGATCAAGAACAAAGTAGTAGGATTTTTTGTAAAATCCAAGTAAGGTATATATATCTAGAAGCAGTTCTTTTGTACAATAGCAACCATACAATCACTCTGCTGTCTGGAGGTGGTATAGGCTAGTAAGAAAGGAGTGGATCAAGATGTGTTCAAGTGTGGGCTGATATCTCAATGGCTTCATGCCATGCCATAATTCCAGCTCAAGATGTGTTTTTGCACACTACGTTCTAACACCACCCAGAAACCTGTGGAACTAAACTACAACATTCTCCTCACACAAAATATTCAACATCGAGCTGAAGAACTTGAGACTGTTCAAGAAGCCAATGCCAATGGAAGCAGAATGCAATTATTATTAATTATGGCTATCGTATAGTATTCTACATGGCAATATACTGACCATAATTATTACAGAGTGAAATCAAAAGATCTCTTTACATGCATTCCATGTGGTTTAGCTGCTTTAACATAAGTGTACAGCTGAAAAAGCTGAAGGGGAAAAAATTTAAGCGAAAGTGTGCGGTTAACAATTTGTTTGGATAAAGATACATCACTAATACTTAAAATTATCTTTCATCATGATTTACTATGGCGGGAGAAATTTCATATTTAGAGAATCAAAAGTACACACTTGCAGGAATATTGTTTTTGGCATTATCTCATCTGTCTAATGGTTATTTTCATAGCGGAGCTAGTACTCCATTGAAAGGAAGAAAGAATGTTAGTGGAGAAGAATAGAGGTTGTGACTTCTTTAACCTTGCCTTCACCCTGTATTAAACCTAATAAGACTGCACACTTTTAGTCTGAATGTGACTCTTTTGAACTCAGTTTCCATCAGTTTCGACAGCATTTGGTACTGTTTACTAACTGTCACAAAAGGCTCAGGTTTGTTGGACTGCTTTTCCACAAATAGCTCCAAGTGTATTTGTAATTCTGTTCAAACTTTCACAAAAAAGGATAGCGTGAACTGTACAAAATAAATTGCCTTCACATTAATTTTTAGTCCTTGGGCTGACCCAAGAAGTGAAAATGACCTATCAACCACCATGATGGACAGATGCTGCTAATTTTTTACTGTCACAGCAAAAGTGCAAACACATTCTTACCTGTCTCTGCATCTCCTCCACCTGTCTGTGAGGGATGCTCTTCAAAATAGTGTACATCTCTGGCAGCTTCTCTTCTGGAATGACAACAGACGCCCTGCAAGTACACACACACAAATGACTATTCAATGCACTTGATTTTCAAACGACCTAGTTAATCCAGCAACATTGATAATTGTGACAAAATCAGCATATTAAAATGATTTATGAAGGATCATGTGCCACTGAAGACTGGATTAATGGCTGCTGAAAATTCAGCTTTGCCATCACAGAAAGAAATTACATTTAAAACAATATTTCATTTCATAAGTGAAAAACAGTTGATAAATTGTAATATTTCACAATATTACTGTTTTTACTATATTTTTACTGCATTTATACGGTCTTTACTGTATATTTTAAATAAACTGGCAGCCTTGATGAGCATATGAAACTTTTACATTTAAAAAAAAATTGACCACAAACTTTTGACCCCAAATTATGATATTGTATGTTAAAACTTCAAATACATTTAAAAATATATTTATATGATCATTTTGATTAATGAGGTCATTTTTATTTCAAAATTCTCATGAACTACTGATTTTCTTATTATTCAGGGTTAGTTCATGACTTTCTGAAGTTATAATAAAGTGTTCAATATGATTTTTCTTTATTAGATATTCATAAGGTCAGGTACCATATTAACTTTATTCATGAACACTGGTGACTGACACAACAACAGATTTTTGACCTTTACCTTTTCCAGTCCAGCACTTCAGAGAAAGGCAGAATGTAAGAATCAGCCATAATGACAGGGACACATCCAGCCTGCAGCACGTCACTAAGCGTGGCTTGGCCGAGCCGGGCCCCTCGCAGAACAACACAGAATGATGACTCCTACAGAACACACAGGGGACACATTTGTCATCTGTAATAACGATACACTCTCAGACCTCTTGTAACAAACAGCAGTGCGATCTAGGTGTGCGGTGTGAATGAAGGGGTTGCAATGAAAGGTGCTAGGATCAGAGTCTAGAGGGGCTTTGTGTTGAAAAGGGGGTGATGGCTCTCACAGGGATTTGGCCTCCGCTCCTCCTCACTGTGGAACGTCTCCCAGATGTGCTGCAGCACCCAACCCAGATGATAAGCATACTTCCTGTCTAGACAGGCCTGGACGGGAGATGAGCATGGTGGACAGGAACAGCATTTGTTTCTTTTGCTTACACCGATGGAGGAATGTGTTGTGGTGGTAAAGAATGCTTATGGATGGGTAGAACATGTAAAGTCTCTAGGAACATTTGGGCCAAGCTCTCAAAGGCAAGATGGGCTTAATTTACACAAAGATGTAATGTTTTGTCTATAGTAAAAAATTTAATCCGAATAGTCCAATTAGTCCAATATTGATAATGTAAGCAATAAAAAAAAAATAAAATAAAAATTATATATATCTATCTATATATATATTAGGGGTGTAACGGTTCACAAAATTCATGGTTCGGTTTGATACGATACAGCAAAAAGAAAGAAATGCCAGAGAAATTTCCTTGATTTTTACAATTTTTATATTTATTAAAACTAATTTTTTACTTTGAACAATGATGGAGCTATACTTGACCCATCTTCTGGGGTGTCTTCTTAGCAGCATATAAAACAAAAAGCTCCGGTTTTAAGTATTCCAGCTGATGTAGCCTATTGTCATGTAGCAGATTAATCTTTTCCAATAAGTTTAAATAGATTTTTATGGGCATTTTTTTACCTTTATAAAGCCTTTTTTTTTCTAAAAGTGTGCATCACCTTTTGAGTCGATTTTTTACATTTAATCAGTCAATAAGACATTTGGGCTGTTACCAAGCAAATGGAGTCAGTATTGACAAAATTCATCTTTGCAATGCAGAGGAAACATAGAAGTTGCATCTGAATGGCATTTAGATGCTTTTACACACTGTTTAATGCAGCTCAGAGAGACATGTAATGCTTTAACCTGCAGTTACAAATGCATAAATAATGTTTGATATTTTAAACATAAAACGTTGGCAACTGATGTTTGAAATTATTTTAAAAATTAAAAGATACTTTAAAAGGGTCATATGATGCGATTTCAATTTTTCCTTTCTCTTTGGGGTGTTACAAGCTCTTGGTGCATAAAGAAGATCTGTAAAGTTGCAAAGACTAAAGTCTCAAATCCAAAGAGATATTCTTTATAAAAGTTAAGAGTCAGCCACGCCTACCTAAAACGGCTCGTTCTAACACGCCCCCCACATACCTACGTCACTATCTGGGAAGATTTGCATAACGCCGCCCAAATGTTCACGCAAAGAAAGAAGGCGTAACTTTTATTCTCGCTGTAGTATTGTTGCCGCCGCCGCCATGTCGTGAAGGCGCTGTGTGCTTCGTTGTGAAAGCTTTTGAAACTACTTTGTTTGGCCTTCCAAAAGAGGGAGGAAATACAACTTCACGCTGTGGATCGCCGGATCGGCTTTCACCGTGGACGAAGCGGAGTCCAGCCCGGGGTCGTCACATGTGGTTGCCGCAGGCATCACAATATGGTAAGGGACGCAACATTTCCGTCACACGCTTGAGGAATTCGGCAAATCACAACGCACTGGATAGCTGGCCAATCACAGCACACCTCGCTTTTCAGACCGATGAGCTTTGTAAAAATCGACGCGTTTCAAAAAGGCGGGGCATAGAGGAGAAACAATAATGTACAGTATGTGGAAAATAATGTGTTTTTTGAACCTTAAACCGCATAAACACATTTCATTACACCAAATACACAAAATAATGTTCTTTTTAGCAGCATCATATGACCCCTTTAAATGTGAAATTAAAACCTCCAGTAGGTGGCAGCAAGTCACTGTTAACAAGTGAGTCATTGCGATTGAACCGAATCATTTAAACGGGTGATTCATTCAGGAACGAAACACCATCATGTTGCTCAGAGATGCAAAATAGTGCTGTGGCTGTGTTTGGATTTATTTTTGTTGGCAAAATTGAGCAAAAACAGGCAATATGCTGTCTAAAACGTAAGTCTATTAATTAATTTCTTGCTTATTGAACTGTTGTAAAAATCACTTGTAATCATGCTGATTTTTGGAGAGAAAAAAAACGGCACTCTTCTGTGCTTTGAATAACTATATGAAATTATGTAAATATATACATTTTCTGCCCCCATATCTTGAATTTTGTGATCATTCTAAATTATTTTTAATAGACTGAATCATACAGTGAAAGAGCGCACTCTCTGAGCGCACTCACACTAGTCTAACCTAATAGGATAATATGCTGTAATAGGATTAGTCCAACAAATCGTTCGGTTTGTAATGCGTACTGAACCGAAAGCCTCATACCGAAAGGTTCAATACGAATACGTGTATCGTTACACCCCTAAAATATATATATTAGGGGTGTAACGGTACACGTATTCGTACCGAACCGTTTCGGTACGGGTCTTTCGGTTCGGTACGCATGTGTACCGCACGAATACATTTTTTTTTTTTTCCTTCTCAGGAAATTCAAATAATAAATGGCGTTTTGACCGTCTTTTATGTGGCATGACAGATCGCTGTATAAACGCCTTAGAGAGCCGCTTCTGGGACGTATATATATATATATATAAATTAGGGCTGACGTTTCTATGCGTTAATTTGGTTTGATTAATTATGGAAAACACAACATGTTAAAATGATAAATGCATTTAACGCAAACCGCCACAACCCAGATCTGTACGTTATCTTACATTGCATGCAGTTGTTTAGTGGCAAACATGATGCAGGGTAACAACTGTATGATGTAGTCTAGAAAAGTTATATACCCCAAAATGTGATATTATGTAAATATATTTATATAATTACATATCATGTAATTAATTTAATTAAAAGCTTGACAGCCCTAAAAAACAACATATACAAAAATTATATAAAAAATTTTATATGATATATTTAAAGTCATTGTACATACTATTTCTAATATATTTTTAAAATAAATTTAGGAGCTAAGTGATTCTAATATTGGCAACATTTAAAATATGTTTTAATATGTTTACTATGTGAAATTCCACGTGAATTCAATGTCGTTTAATAAGAATGGATGTGTGGAGAATCCAACCTGTAAGATTTGTGGGTAGTCGTAGACCTGTCCTTTATAGCAGCGCTTTCTGACCGATGCCAAACCCTGAGAGAGATTACTGCATTTATCTAGGAGGAGTAGGGCCTCCCCATTCTCCTCCTTCAGCCTCTCCAGTTCCACACGGTATTCCCGATGGATGGCCGTCTGAGATGACAGAATGAAGTAGCGTCGGGGCCTGAAGTAAACACACATTATGTGATGCCATTTTTCGTCATTAAATATAAACTGGTTAATCAATGTCGATAAGCAAGATCTCACCCTGGCTGCCTCTCAGGAAGGTCCACCTCAGCAGATAAAGGGCTATACACGGGGATGCTGACATCATAACCCTGCCTGTATGTCCATGTGGAGAAGCCTCCCCCAGCCAGCAGGGCTCTGTGAAACAAACGCAATGAAGATGACAACTCTGTCGCCGCGAATGTCTGCAAAATGCGCTGAAGATAAAACACGTCCTTTATCTGGTTTTACATGACAAATGTGTGAACATGCCACGCCGAAGAATTTAACAGAGTTGCCTTCGCGTCCTCGTTCTACGAGTCAATAAAACTTCAAACGGTGCTTGGTTTGAGGGAATGGAGTGAGTATAGGGGAAAGCTGCAAATATGGCCACGCAACATACACTGTCTTTTTATCTCACCCTACACATATGGGCAGCTGGTTCTGATGAGGCTGTGCGCCAAATGGAGCACAGCTGGATGAGCCCAGGAAATTCCCTACAGCTCCAGATAAATGCTCATCATTTCAGGGCTTTCTAGTACATAAAACTCACCTTTTCCACCCAAAGCAAAAGATCGGCCAAGTAATAGGCTGAGAAACATGGACCATGTTGCAGTAAATACCAGGAGATTATGTTTGTCTGCCTGCTCTAGGCGGTAGTGTGCTATTCTCTTTCATGATCACTCTCACTGCATCTTTGATCTCTGGGTCTAAGGAACACACTAGGATGATGATGATAATCCACATTAGGAAATTTAATTGAAAAGAAAAAACAAGTTGACATCCGAATAGGACAGTTCTGTGACACTGATACGTATGAATATTTTTTTGGGGATGGATGTCTATTTTAATTATATATTGCAAGCATTCCAGTTTCTCTCAATACAAGGGTGTTGAAACACCAAGAAGATCCTTAAATCCAGCATGGATATCTTGAAGAGTCTGGCATCAGTCTGTCAGCACTGTGGTTCAATGTCATTGTGGACAACCATGAAGTGTCAATTCAGTCACACTAACCTACAGCGGTAAAATAGTGCCATGTTGCAAACTTACAGAAATACAACTATCCTGAGACCAAAAAATATAAGTGAGTGAGTGAGTGACGTGACATGTGGCCAAGTATGGTGACCCATACTCGGAATTAGTGCTCTGCATTTATCCCATCCAAAGTGCACACACACAGCAGTGAACACACACAAACCGTGAACACACACCCGGAGCAGTGGGCAGCCATTTATGCTGCGGCGCCCGGGGAGCAGTTGGGGGTTCGGTGCCTTGCTCAAGGGCACCTCAGTCGTGGTATTGAAGGTGGAAGAGAGCGCTGTACATTCACTTATGAGTCCGACTCTCTAACCATTAGGCCACGACTTCCCACAAGAGAGGATATGAGAGCATTTATTGGTTCTCGGGTGACATTGCTGCTGCACAAGGTCAAACATAGAGGCACACTGCCCTCAACTGGCGAACATTACATCCAGTCTCTATTGGAAATTAACTATTGTATGCAGTGACAAATTTTACCCTATAGAAATGGTTTTCAAGGGCATTTTTTAACTTTAAGGGCATATTTTATCTAACTGTATAAAAACACTGTATGTCTTCCATTTATATCAAAGACTGCATCTTAACTAAGATTAATCTGAACAAGAATGGTTCTTGTCTTGGTTTCAAATTTGGGTGTTGGGAGTGTTCATGTTTAGTGTTTTCAAGGCTGAATTTTAATTAAAAAAATCAACACCACTCACTTCTGAAACAGCAAATACAGAGCAAATTGACACTAAGGTGTCTGTGAAAGGACTAAACTCACAGAAAATTAATGAAATAATAAATACTGAAATACATACAATGTGAAAGAACAAATATTTCCTAGGTTTCATCATACCAGAATTCCAGCCAAAATTCCAGAATGAGAAAGTTCTGAATCTGATTACTGTCCTCACAAATATGCAAATAAAATGTGTAGTATGAAGGGTATAGAGATTAGGGCTGCACGATAAATCGAAATGGAATCGAGATCGCGAATTATCTGACAAACTCTACATTACCGTTCAAAAGTTCAGGGATTGGTAAGAGTATCTTAATGTTTTTGAAAGAAGGTTCTTATGTGATCAAACATACAGTAAACCTTTAATATTGTGAAATCCTATAAACATTCCAAATAACTATTTTCTATCTTAATATATATTTTAAAATGCAAATTATTGCTGTGATGGCAAAGCTGAATTTTCAGCAGCCATTATTCTAGTCTTCAGTCTCACATGATCCTTAAGAAATCATTCTAATATGCTGAATTGGGGTTCAATAAACATTTATTATGAAAACACTTGCGCTGCTTAACATTTTTGTTCAAAAGAACAGCATTTATTTTAAAAAGGAATCTTTTGTATCAAAGTAAAACTCTTCAGTGTCACTTTTGATCAGTTTATTGCATCTAATTTTAAAATCTTATGTTCCCCAAACTTTTGAATGGAAGTTTACATAATTTTAACATTCAGACTTCCTCACATATTTAGCGATTTTGTTTGGCTGTTAATTTCTACTAACTCTCACCTGTCTCTGGGCACATCCAGAGCTGTATTGTAATCAGGGGGTCCTCCAGGAAGCATATTGAACAGCAGGTGGTTCATGCCTTTGTCCCACCTAAAAACATATCAATAAACATATATAGCTTGAAACAGTCAGTTATGAATTGAAAAGAAAATAAATTAAGTGTGGAAATATGAGTTATATAAATAACAGTTCAGAAGAGTGCCAGAAGTGACACTGGACAAGTGCTAATGTAATAAAAAAAAATACATTGAGGACCCAGTAAAGCCGAAGTAGGCAAGGGTAATTTGCAAATACTCAAAGAAGTATCTACCTGGGCAGCATGGCCAGTGCTTGAGCAGTTTCACGAATCCGCAGAGAGTTCTGATTCAACACATCAATGGAGGGTATGAACAGACATGCTCTGGTCACATCATCAGTGTAAAAATCACTGTCCGATATGGTGCTCAGCAGGTCATTGTATTCTCGAGAGAGGCCAGTGCTGCTGATGGGCACCCCCACCTCATCCACAAATCGCTGAAGAGGATAGATATACACCTGTGTACAAACACACACACACACACCATTAATAGATCAAAACAGCCCTGTAATGACATCCAACCTAATAAATATAAATCAATAACACAATACTTTCTCTCTTTGCATCACCTTGATTTTATTCTTGGGATTATATCCACAGCGATACACATCAAAGCAAGTGTGCATTCGACAGCTCAGGTCACCCCTCTCAGGAATAGGGCTGCTCATAGGTATCCTGACCAATGGAGCATCATGCACACTACGACGGTCCAGACTCCATTCTGCGGAGGATTCAATGGAGTGAGGCCAGAACTGGAACATCCCCGTTGCAATCAACCCCAGTAAGACCACAGAGAAGAGGGTGATGTAGTAGATCCGGTGTTTAGTCTTCATACGGGGTATGAGTGCAGGGCCCCGGGAACCATACTTCACTGATGCACACATGATGAGCCTTTCCAGAGCCAAACCCACTGCAGAAGACACAAACAACACTGATGAACATCTGCACATGCACATGTCAGAGAATATCATCAAATAATTTAATAATAATTAATAACTGATTTAAGGACTATCACACAAATTTATGAATATAAGGTGACTAAGAATGGCCAGTTAGTCCTTTCTGATGTCACCCATCCATTGCGTAATGAATTTCAACTGCTTCCTTCTGGCTGGAGATTTAAACTCCCTTTGTGCAAATCAAACAGATACAAGAATTCCTTTGTACCTGCTGCAATCATGTTTTTAAATTACTTATTATAAATGTGTGTTTTTATGTGTGTAGTGTTGCAGCTGCTGTATGTGCATGTATACTGCTGTCTACATAAAGAATTGCCTTTTAAGGACAATAAAGTTAAGTAATAAAAAAAATACATATAATAGCTGTACATGATCTTTACCAATTCATTTACTATACTTTTGATTCTTTAAAATACAATTTGTTTATTATATGACTGATTGTTCTAATTCGAATTTACATGGCTAATGCATCTAATGACATTTAAGTTATCATATGATTTTTCATTGGAAAGCGGATTTATTATATTATTGATCCAATTAATCAAAACAAATTATGTTTGACTTATCTAATTCCAAATAATTTATACTTTGATCCATACTTTATTATATTAGTAATTGTTCTAATTCTAATTTATTATATGATTGTTAACTCTCGTTTGGATTTATTATATTATATCTAAATCCAATTAATTTATTAAATGATTAACGGGTGAGGTTGGAATTAATTTGTTTTATGACATGATAATTATTTAGAATTTGATGGATTAATCATATAATACATTTACTGAAATTAGACATGATTGTTTCATCTAATTCCAATTAATTTATTATATGATTGATTGTTCTAACTCTACCAAAGGTATAATGGATTCTATACTGAATAATTTTATTATTGGTACATTTAATTACAAAAAAATGTATTATATGATTGATTTATCTAATTCCAATTAATTTACTACACGATTGATACATCTAATCAGTGTTGCCAACTGCTTTCAATTGAAAGTAGCTAAAACTGGTAGCTAAATGTCACTAGATGACATCACAATGGCAAATTCACTGATCTATATAAAGATGAACGTAGATCAGTGGGCAAGATGAGAACTTAGATAAGGTTTGTCCAAGAAGTTGCTATATTTGTCCCTAAACTTTTGAAAAAAGTCTCAAAAGGGGCGGGGAAGTCGCTAAATCTAGCTACAAAGTAGCTAAATTGGCAACACTGCATCTAATCTATCATACAATTAACCCCTCAAACTCCAATTACTTTGTTTAGACCAATCCCTCTCGTTTCTTTATGACTTATATTTATTAATAAAAGTAGGCCATTTTAAATAAGCATTTTACTCAAAATATGTACTGTCTTGGGTTGTAAATAAATCCAAAACACACTCGCTAACGACAGCAGGTATGCTAGCAACTACAAAATAATTAACTAACCTTAACGGTGTCCAATTCTCTGCCTCGAATCTCAGCACGCCTCAACCATAATCTCAGTTGTTGCCCCAGTATGGTGTAAATGCTGAAAATGAATTTGTTGATTAAATTTTGTATATTATCCCACAACACATTCCTTTTGCTAAAGGGACAGCTGCCAGAAAAAAAATCGTCTCTCCTTCACGCGTAGTCCCATCCGTTTTTCTTGTAATTCGGGTCGCGTGGCGCCATCTGCTGTACAGGGAGAATGAATGTGAGGCATAGGCTGCGTCTTGAAACCTAGTAAGCCGCCTACCTAGACATCATTTTTGGGTGTCAATGCCACGTTCTGTATGTGTCTAGCTAGCTAGCTCACTAGTTATTTTAGCCACAGCCATAAACGACAGATCTCAATTCATCATTTCAGCCACCATTTTTTTCTTATGGCGTAAATAACTTTAAACGTTATTACTGTGCATTAGTTTGAGTATTAGAGCGATCTTTTCTTCATGCCTGGTGTTTTTAGGCAATAAAACAGTCTTCTGGATCCTGTTCTTCGACCGTGGTTTAACAAAACCCGGATTAGTTCACATATCCCGGATTGACCTAGCTCGATCTGAAATTGAGTTTTTTCGGCTCTTCTAACACATATCTCGGATTTATGTATCTAGCTAATAAAGACAGCTGACCGTTCATCTGAGGATTTATAAATTTGTCTAGACTCCTAATCTATCATGGCTAAACAGCGTGCTGCATTTTTCAGTGCTGCTGAATTGCAACTTATAATGGAAGGATATGAGGAAGTTAAACATTTAATAAAAACCAAAGGGAACACTATAGCGGCTGCAAAAGTCCGTCAGGGTGCGTGGCGAAAAATAACTGCCAAATTAAATGCGTAGGTATATCTTACATTTAATTAGTCTGGGAGAGCACTAATTAAGCAGTTTTTATGCAGGATATATATGACACACCTGTGCTGGCCACCTTCTTATTCTGCTGTTGGTCACGCTTACAATTACAGATCCAACCCTATGGGAACCTAGAAGAACGTGGCAACAAGTGAAGACGAAATACAAGAACATCGTTCAAAGTGGTAGGTCATGGGGTTTTTGTGTGGGTTTGATGCCCATTGTTCTCTCTCGCTCTGTCTGTCTCTGTTAGGGACTACACAATATATTTTTTACATACTTTTAATTAGTAATGTCAGCTATATAATCCATAAGTATAAATGTCTAACTATGAAGATAAACACAAAGGTATGTATAGCGCTTTTCACAATAAATATTTTAACCACACAGCGTTAGAACGAATAAAAATGCCCTTTAAAAGACCAAATGGGTTGCAAGCTGTAGGTGACAGAGGCTTGGTGAAACCTTTTTAAAGGTTACAACACAAATAGCCTACAAACTAATCTTGACAGAATATGTGCAGTGCTTTACCCCACATCAGATGTTTTATTTAATTTTTTTTTGTAATTATCATACGTCTAAAATACAAACTATTCTTGAAAGCATATACCTTCTTATTCTGCTGTTGGTCACGCTTACAATTACAGATCCAGCCCTATGGGACCTAGAAGAACGTGGCAACAAGTGAAGACGAAATACAAGAACATCGTTCAAAGTGGTAGGTCATGGGGTTTTTGTGTGGGTTTGATGCCCATTGTTCTCTCTCGCTCTGTCTGTCTCTGTTAGGGACTACACAATATATTTTTTACATACTTTTAATTAGTAATGTCAGCTATATAATCCATAAGTATAAATGTCTAACTATGAAGATAAACACAAAGGTATGTATAGCGCTTTTCACAATAAATATTTTAACCACACAGCGTTAGAACGAATAAAAATGCCCTTTAAAAGACCAAATGGGTTGCAAGCTGTAGGTGACAGAGGCTTGGTGAAACCTTTTTAAAGGTTACAACACAAATAGCCTACAAACTAATCTTGACAGAATATGTGCAGTGCTTTACCCCACATCAGATGTTTTATTTAATTTTTTTTTGTAATTATCATACGTCTAAAATACAAACTATTCTTGAAAGCATATACAATGCAACACGTTTCCCTGAAACAGATT
This sequence comes from Sinocyclocheilus rhinocerous, assembly GCF_001515625.1. Lineage (NCBI taxonomy): Eukaryota > Metazoa > Chordata > Actinopteri > Cypriniformes > Cyprinidae > Sinocyclocheilus > Sinocyclocheilus rhinocerous. The sequence continues at coordinate 1,501,520 of NW_015641116.1, forward strand.
TGTTTGTTGTTGTTGTTATTATAAAGAGTCAAAGTGTAATCAAACCTTTTTCCGTTGTACACCTTTTTTTTTTCTGAGATTTTCCTCAGACCCTTAGCACCCCCTTGTTTGAAACCCCCTGTTCTATATGTAAAAACTCAGAATTAGTTTTTAGTGTTTTGAATTGAATAACTTCTGGGTTTAACACAATTTAGCTAACAAGAGAAAGGCTGCGCTGAAGAAGATGAGACTAGTCCCAACAAAAGAGGAGCACATAGATGAAGAGGAGCTGCCCCCTGAGAACAATGTGGACAGTCCTATCATAGCGAGCATAGGTGGTGGCTGCTCGTCTGATCCAGGAGATCCAGCTGGCTGCAGCAGTTATGTCACAGCTGTGTGCACCACATTCTTTATTTGTCTCTACAAATCGATACTGCAGTAAATATACATAATTCATATCACATAATTTCAGTGACTGAACATGGACTGGCCCTACTTCAGCCACCTGTATTATCAGATGAAGAACTGGACTCTGTAAGTTTACAGCTCTGTTTATTTTAATTTTTAATGGGATATCAATGATCATAGTATTAAATAAATATAGTATTTAATACACTAAATGCTTAGAAATAATATGTACAAATTACTTAATTTTTAAATTGTATTAATATTTAAAATAGTATGTGGATGGGCACAACAGTACTATTTGGTGATATGAAATGCAGGAAGATGTTTTAATGCTTTCTTTTTAAAGGAACCTGTGGAAGATGTTAAGACACTATACAAGAAGTATCTCCAAGTAGAGATCTCCAACAGAAAGCAAGAAATGGCATACAGAGCTTTAAAAATGCGCAAAGTGAAGAAGGAAATTCAGTTATTGGACTGGAAATTGGATGCAAGTATGATATTTTGATAATTAACTGTCAGAATAAAGGAAAAGTGTACCTTTCAGACCCAGTAAAATCTGTTTTCAGACATTTTAATTTGTGTTTCCGTAGTTCAGTTGGGAAAACATGAATACAATGAAAGAGAAATTATGGTTTTCTATGTTAATTTCTGAAATTTTAAAATGAGTAAATGGTCAAAAATACAGCGACATGTATAATTAAAATTCAACAGAGAACTGTCTGACACTCAAGTGACTAGATAGATGGATAGATTTTTCATTTGAAAGTGGGCTGAATAGGTGCACTTGTCTAAATATTTATTAGGATAATTTGTGTCTGGAACTATAGTAAGTGGAAATGTGCCTTTTTTTCTTACTGCAGGCTGATCCTTCATGTTGAAAATAAACTTTTTTTTTTTTTTATATAAACCTACTGTGTTCCTTTCAATATTTACAAGTCACAGCAGTTATGTGCAGCAAGATCACTTATAAACTGTGTATGGGGTGCTTGGCATGGAGCAAGGTATGGGGTCATGAGAAAAGTCTGACACATGTAACCTCTGTCACCAGACACAATCATAATGGTACAATCATAACCTTACTGAAATCGCTGACTCAATGAATATTATGGAGTTGACCCTAGCTATTTGATTTCAATATTGACAGGAATATCAACAAGTTTGTGGACTGTCATATTTACATAATATGTTGCTGTGATTATCAAACCTGGTCCCCCATTTCTGATAGATCTGATTCAGCTACTTACCTCCTAAGTAGAGTGTTGCATGATATAAATTGGCTATGCCAAAAGAATGCAGAAAGATCTTAAGATTCCAAGAATGACATCCAGTGTTGGTTGTGTCCAGTGTGAGTGATAAAATCTACCTCCAGTCTACCATTAAAAGCAACTAACAAATAGCTTAATATAGTTCATAAACGAATATGTTATGTACAATTTAAACATTTTAGAAACGGCACAAACAATGCTTGCAAAGCAAAATTAAACCGGCAGTTTGCATTCAGAAAATAATTACACTTAGTCAAGGAAATGAAATTCAGTAAACATGATGTTGCTGACAAGTGGTTAATGGATGATTAACACTTGAAAAAATCAAATTCATTCTGGCTGCAAATCTAATGACAAGCTTGTCAGACATGATAAAACATGACTGTCAAACTCGAGGAGAACTATTGATCTTCCATACAGATTTCATTCAGGAATCAGTGATTTGTCCAACAATTCCTGCATTATTTTATAGAACAACAGATAAGGATGAAACCGTCATTTAGGCTTCTTAACCTGCTTACCTGTGTCTCTTTAAGTCCCATGAGTCTTGAGAACCAATGCACTGCCCAGGATATTTATCGTGTACAGCCTGAGGCAGGGTAAGCAGCTTCTAATGCCTTTTTGCTATTCATACCTTTTCTTTGAACTGTAAACCACTTTCATATTAGGTTGGTTTTAAAATCTGGCATCCTAGATAATATTTTCATTTTTAATATGCAAATATTTATGCACCCTATTTATGATACGAGTTACACTTGAATCATAAATCTCCCAAAAATTAAAACAGTCTAGTGTATTGACACTCTTTAAAGCCATAATTGGTTTATGTAGTATTTAGTATGTGCTACAAAATTAAAGCTTTTATCTAGGATGTTTAGATTTGCTATTGGAATAGCCAGATTCAACCCATGATGGAAAACACAATAATAATAATAAGCACTGCAGATGCTCTTTTTTTTATATCATTCAGTGTCATGTGTACAATAGATACAACACAAATACAGCACAGTTTTGCTAAAATCACATAAAATATTCATGGTTGCAACTCACAAAACAATACTTAAAGCTTTTATCTAGGATGTTTAGATTTGCTATTGGAATAGCCAGATTCCCATGATGGAAAACACAATAATAATAATAATAAGCACTGCAGATGCTCTTTTTTTTTATATCATTCAGTGTCATGTGTACAATATATACAACACAAATACAGCACAGTTTTGCTAAAATCACATAAAATATTCACGGTTGCTCACAACTCACAAAACATTACTTTAGAAGCTGCTGGCCTCTCGGATTATATACAGAAACACAAGCACACACACACACACACACACAAACCAATTTTCCCTGTTTAACAGACACACACTCCCATTCACACAGTGTTTTATTTTAATCATGGCTCTGGAGCAGTGGTGAACAATGTACTGTAAATAAAAGGTAAAACATATTGGTACAAATCTGGTCTTTTTGTCATCTATAAATATTCAACCAAATATCAGTGCAAGGTGTCCTCCATTGACCTTAAAGGACTGCCATAGATGCCACCCTTAATTTACGAATGACTCTTACTTTTGTTTTTCACAAGTACCTCAAAGTCCCAGCTGTGAAGTACGATACATTTTTGGCAATTCTCAGATATTCCAGCATCACAACATAGAAATGGCAAATATATAAGTGTTTTCTTCTTTTTCTTATTTAAAAATTTCTTCCATGCCATGCCATGTTTTTCCTCCTCAAAATGTCCTTAATGTACAGCATGTTAAGATTACTGGATTCCCCTAAACAAACACATAGCAAACACCATGGCAAAAAGCTGATGGGAGAGAAAGAAAAACAAATAAAGTTTAGCAAAGAGTTCAATGCAAATACTATTTTAAAACTACTTCTTTACTACATTGAGCTTGGGAAAGGCGCTATATAAATTAAATATATTATTATTGTTATTATTATTATTATTACATTCATTTGAACAGAATTGTGAGAAGCCCATTTCATGGTAAAGCAATTTCTCTCTCCACTAGGTGGCATTCACAACCCATAGTTCTTGAAAAACAATTTGTCATCACATAATAAGTGTAAAATCATCACATCATACTTTCTTATTAAAAAGCAAAATCATAACCTTACTTCAATAGTCAGCACCACAATAGCAAGGGCTCCAGCCATGTAGATGTATGTCTCAAAATAGTCCACCACTGCTGAATAACAGCCCTGTTTCAAAGAAGTACAGATTTTAATACGAGAGAACAAAATAATGTTGCTTCAGTGGATACTGAATTTCTCATTTATTACTAACTACTCATAGTGACGCCATTCTAAATTGGTTATAACCTGTGTGTATGTGTGTGTGTGTGTGTGTGTATGTATATAACATATATTAATAGAAAAGTATATGTGACTCAGAATATGAATCATTCGTTTTGAGAGTTATTACATAGACAGGGTCATATACCACACTGTTCTTTCTCCAAAAAACAACATATTTACTTTCTTTTATTTTGGTTTTCATCCTTTTTCTTAATGCATTTCTTGTTGCATATTCATTCCCACTCATTTACTAATTTGTACTAAACTCATTGCTGACCTTGTTACGGATTGGCATAATTCCCTTGAGACACTCCTCCTTGCTCAGCATCAGATGGTTCCTCTGGCAACAAACCTCTGGCACTAGTCTGCTGGGGTTCAGCCGTCTGAAGAGGCTCTGATCATCGAAGTCTTCAGCGCTGTTCACCCCACAGCAATCAAACTATGAAGACACCAATACACAGTTTAATGTATTTAAAGGCATTATTGTGCTATATTTTGTACAGTATGTTATCGTACTGTGGTCATAATGGCGTTCCATGTGGAGGTGAAGACATCAGTGCTATTGGTGCCTTGGTAATGTACTTTCAGCTCCTTGGTGAAGTAATCTCTGGTGAGCTGTTGATCCACAGATAGACAGTAGTAGTGAGAGCAGTGATATATTACAGGTGGCTTAATGATATCCAGCTATAATAATACTCACATGCTCCCGGAAAATGAATGCCAGAATGGCCACCGCCAGCTCTGCCAGAAATATGATGAGTATGAGCATGAAGAACTGTGGAAGAAAAACAGGATATTTGCATCTAAATCAGATGTGAAGTAGTTTAGATGTCTAAATATGAATAGGAATTCACAATATTAATATAATTCTGATACTGAGAAGCCAATTATTATGATGCTATAGCCTATTTTAAAATGTATATTATTCTGTTTAAATTAATAATTTTAAAAAAGCATTACGATATATTTGCATCTGAATCAGATGTGAAGTACTTCAGATGCCTAAATATGCAACAAATAAGTATATTAAGTGTTACACACATTGCTTTTTGATGCTAAATAGGGATGCACAATATTAATATAATTCTGGCAATTGGTTTGAAAATATATATTATTTTGTTTAAAAAATAAAAGTAAAACCCTAAATTTAAAAAAAAACTTTAAAATAAATATTTGAAATGCTTCAAGTGAATTTAGGTGTAACAACGTTATAACCCACAGTATAAAAATTGACATTTATTTTGATATTTGCTAAAGATTACATTTAGTGTTATTAAATTATTAGAATTATTATTAGTATTTAAAGACTGATTTTAAGTGAGCATTAGATGACAGCAAAGGTAATCTAAATTGTACAAATGGGGGAAATTAGCATTTACAATAAATATCCAATATTGACAGATACCAATAAATTATATATCTAGTAAGAAAGAAAATCCCATACAAACAGTAGAAGGCATTTATTTTCTCGTATGGCTCCGCAGCAGCCCAGAAATCCCAGTAGGAACAGCATCCCGCCCATGATCAAAATTGTATAGACTCCTGTAAACAGGAGAGGGTTGGCTGCCACAATCTCCCGGAAACCTGTCGGATCCACCAGCACCCAGATTCCCACCCCAAGAAGGAATGCACCTCCAAGCTAAAGGAGGAGAAAATGGCTTAGTATAGATCCCAGCAAGTATTTTAAAAAAAAGTGATTTTATGATATAGCAATATTGAGATTATCAAATAATGATTGATGCTCAGTTTTCTATGAAACAGCACATTTTCCCACAGCACTAGTGTGGCAGAGGGAAATTCATGATACTGCTAAAAAAAAAAACGAAGGCACATTGGCGCAAGATCAGTGTGTTTATTTCATACCGTTATGTTAACATTTTTTCAAAGTGGCGACATGGATCATTCAGACTCTTTTCAACTACACGTTTTGTTAGGAAAGCAAGAGTCTGCACCTGCATCTCATCAGGTTTTCAATCTAATAAAGAAACCAGATTCTTTCCACACTTCCAACCAAAGCAAATCATCACTCCCAGTCAGTCTGAAACAAACACAACTAGCATGATGCCACAGTCAAGTTCAGATCTTATCAGCCTACGGTATGTAAAACAATGGTCTACGCTTTTAAAAATAAATGTTCTTTAACTGCATCAATGGTTCCATGAAGAACCTTTCAAGAACATTCACCTTTTCATTCTTTATTGTGGAAGAAGCTCTTTGAATTATTAAAATATTCTACACACTGTTGAATGAAAACAGCACTAGTGTGGCAGAGGGAAATTCATGATACTGCTAAAAAAAACACCTTTGAGAACAAAGGAAGACTAGGAAGTGCAGTGTGGTTTATGAGCAAAACGAAGGCACATTGGCGCAAGATCAGTGTGTTTATTTCATACCGTTATGTTAACATTTTTTCAAAGTGGCGACTTGGATCATTCAGACTCTTTTCAACTACACGTTTTGTTAGGAAAGCAAGAGTCTGCACCTGCATCTCATCAGGTTTTCAATCTAATAAAGAAACCAGATTCTTTCCACACTTCCAACCAAAGCAAATCATCACTCCCAGTCAGTCTGAAACAAACACAACTAGCATGATGCCACAGTCAAGTTCAGATCTTATCAGCCTACGGTATGTAAAACAATGGTCTACGCTTTTAAAAATAAATGTTCTTTAACTGCATCAATGGTTCCATGAAGAACCTTTCAAGAACATTCACCTTTTCATTCTTTATTGTGGAAGAAGCTCTTTGAATTATTAAAATATTCTACACACTGTTGAATGAAAGGCTCTTTGGGGAACACAAAATGGTTTCCCAATGGCATCACTGCAAAACCCCTTTTGGAACCTTTAGAGAAAGAGAGCACTCACAAAAATGAAGAAGTTGAAGATGAACATGAGGTACTTGATGCAACTAAGACAGTCCCCCTCCATACTTGTGCCTCTTGCTGAAGCTTCTCCTTGCCCCTGAGGAAGCATCGTGAGAAACAAAGAGAGGCGTTACTCCACAGGAGACGCACAAGTCACATGCTCCGTTTAAAGATAAGTCCAGGAGTCAGTGTTGTAAGTGACTGGTGGGTTTTTGTGTTTTTAAGCTCATTCAGTGAGATCATTTTGTGAATTTGTCACTTAAATAATACACTGGCATTGACAAAACACACATTGACAGACATATTGTGTTCAGGCGCTCCAGATGAATAATGCCGCATTATGTAGTTCAAAGAATGACTGGCAGCTCCTGTAATCATATGCCTGGAAATGTAACACAAAGATAGACGTAAAACAAAATTCACAGCCTTTTCTCTATAAAAAAAACATTTCACACCGACTGCTCATGCATGTTACATGCTGACTCGACGTACACAATGAGTTGTTTGTGAAAGGAAATATGCAGGAGGAGTACTGAAAACGGGCAGCTTGGCTAAAAAAACACCATCAGGACTGCTGGAGCACATTTGCTCATCTTCACACCAGGAGCGATACTCAGACGGCTAAATAAACATGTCCTTTCAGCACTCCAGACCGCAAGCTGTGTGCCCCAGTCTTTCCCTGAAATTCATCTAAGCACTCTAGTTCTTTTCTGCTTATATGCTCCAGGTGTTTTCAAACAATGTTCCATCACCTGTGCTTCTTTAATGATGCAAATTTCCCTTTGCTCTGCTACGAGACAATACAGGGTGCACAGTGTACAAAAACGCTATTAGAGGGTTGACTGCCTGAAATTACTGATTATTTTTTATTATTTATACTCAGTATCTCGCTTTTCAGCTTTGTGATGATAAAGAATATTTGTTTGATGCTTTTTCCTGCATGTCTTTTTAGAGTAATGAGGTTGATGGTAAGTGCTCCCTCCATGAAAAGCTAGTGTCCCTTGCTGACAACACACTCTCTATAATTACAGGCCATTAGGGGAATTTAGGTTAATGATGGTACAGTTCTTCATTAGAGCATTGGGTCCTGAGCTCACCTCCCACAGGTAGCTTTGACTTTGGTACTGCCTCAAAAACTGGCCCTTGGGATCAGGTGAAGCAGTAGTGCGTATAATAACAGACGGACTCTCATATTTTCTGCTTGCTATGACCAGCCAGTGTCTCGGCTAGCCTTCTGCAGCTGTGGTCCCTGTAAAAATAGCTCTGAACAGCTGGCCGATTTCACGGGAGCTGATGGTAGATGCCATGGCGGCAAATAATTCCACCTCTCTTCGCACGGAAAGGTTCTGGCATAATTCAATAATCCCCCCAGCCTGGTTTTTCCAAAGTAATTTCCTGTGCAACACTGCGAGTCAGTCAGGTGTTATAAGTGGCGGAATGGAAGTGACCTCGGGAGCCCTGCTAAACTCCCTCCCTCAGAAATACACGATGGGCTCTGATTGATTAGCTGGCCCAGTTGCCTCGCCATGGCCTCGCCCCCTTTGCTGCGTGTTCCCGGAGGCAGGGTTTATGTAAAATTCTGGGTTCTTGACGTAACGGACCTGGGAAGTAACTTGTTGTAGTCCCTTACCAGTCGTTTTTGTAGGCATTAAACTGCCAGAATTTTAAAAGATGATATCTCCGTTTGCATTGAACTTTCAGCTTCGTAACTTTGCAGATATTGTTTATGATCAAACAGCAACATTACACACTAACTAACATTAAAAAACGTGAAATCGCAATCAACCACCCCTTTAAGCAGTGAGTTGCGTCGTTGTTTGGGAAACACACCCCAGAACCATTTCACAATTCACTCAAAAGTATGTTTACATGCAACCAAATAATCAGTTTAAAATCGCATTGTTGGCTCAATCAATCTGGTTGAGCTCGATCCAAATGAAATTTCAATCTGATTGAAAGGGGTGGTGTATATATTAAATAATCTGATTCAAAAATGCTAGCATGCATGCACAGTGCAGTGATGTTTATGGCTTAGGTTTATTTATGTTTGTGTGTTATGACCTGGTTAGTGGTGGAGTGTGAATATTTTCTAAAAAAGCTTAGACTTTTTTTTTTGATAGGCCTATGTCATAAAAGCAAAAACACCAGTTATGCTCACTATAGCTCTTGTAACTTGCAGTCTCTTTCTCCATTTCTGAATGTGGCAACTGACACAATGTGCATGAGCTGAACTTCGGAATAAAGAAATATGTTATAATATATAATATATATATATATATATATATAATATATCTGATTGCAATGTTTAGGGTACATATAAACAGAACTTCCAGATTGTGAAATGTGATTGGTTTTAGCACACAAAAGTAGACAACACAGGTAAATATCCACAACACAGAGCTTTATTGAGAGGCTTTGTGCACAGACTTGGCTAAAATTGGAGATGAACCAGTGATAGAAGTTGGCAAAGCCCAGGAATCGTTGAAGTTATTTGATGGTGCTTGGTTGCAGCCATTCCTTGACAACTTGTACCTTCCTCTGGTCCATGTGAATGCCATGATGGTCGATGACATATCCCAGAAACTGGATAGAATTACGGTGAAACTCACACTTCTCCAGTTTAGAGGTGGTGTTGTCTCAGCTTCTGAAGGACCTGCTTCACGTGGTGGCGATGTTTGGCCAGGTTCTGGGAGAAAATGTACACTATGACGAAGCGTTGGAGGTAATCCCGGAACACCTCATTCATGAATCCTTGGAAGACCGAGGGTGAGTCGGAGGGCCAACCTTACTAGGCATGGATGAAGGAAGTGCAGGTGGCTTCGGAACGGACGATACACAGTTCTGAAAACAATATTCACTACATTGCAGGATCTCACCAGTATTCCACTTCACATTGGGAGAGTGTTGGGTTAACCAAGGGCGTCCCAAGATGATGTAGGCAAATGAACCTTCCAGCATCAGAAATGAAATGGGTTCATCATGGTGCAGACATCCAATGCAAAGCGTGATGGTGGGAGAGCAGTACAGGATCTTGCCTTTGCCCATCAGTTTTCCCAAGACAGTGTGAATATCTAATGGTTGTTGACAGGTTTTCCTTTTGAGGTTGAGTTGTCGGAGGAGATTCAGTGAGATGAGAGTTCCCGGAGGATCCCGAGTCGAGAAGAACTTGCGCTGAATCAGATCGGTGAGTAGAGGTTACCAGCACAGCAGTGCGTGACAGTGGTGCAATCATGGGTTGTAACTGAAGGGTACTCACGGCTGGGCGTGGTGGACAGACTGGGCAGGCAGCCATCATGTGTCCTGCTGCTCCATAATACAAACAGTGACTGTTGTTGATTTTCTGTTGATGCTCCGCTCGAGTGAGGTGGTACGAGTCTATCTGCATGGGTTCTGGTGCTGGAGGCGTGGCAGACGGTGTGGCGGGTAGAGGAGATGTAGCAGGTAGATCAATATTACAGGCTGCGAGCCACTGAGAGATGCAGATAGCCATTTGGATGAAATTTTCCAAGCCCACAACATCACCATAGATGACCATTTGCTAACGGATGTTGAGGCTGAGCCCTTGTCTGAACAGGGTAAGGAACACCACTTCATTCAAGCCACTGGTGGCCGCAAGAGTGCGGAACTGCAGTGCATAATCACTCACTGTGGAGGAGCCTTGATATAGCTGGAAGAGTTGATCGCTTATGGATAGTTCGCTGTCCAAATACCTCTTTGAAGTAAGTGATGAATGCAGTGAGTGAGCTGGTAATGGGGCTGTTGGTATCCCAGATGGATTGTGCCCACTGCAGAGTTCGTCCAGACAAGAGTGATATGATATAGGCAATTTTGGCCCGATCGCTGGGGAATAATTGGGGCTGCATCTTGATGTATCCTGATCTCCTTTACCAGTGTATATTTGGCCTGTTTATACAAGAATCTGTCCCCATTTCTGCGAGCATCTTCTTTGGCCTGACAGAGTTGTCTGAGTATTGCAGTGAACCATGGTTTGTCTATTGTAATATACCTTGTACATACAATTAATAATAATAATAATAGTTCATTACATTTATATAGCGCTTTTCTAGGCACTCAAAGTGCTTTACATTCTCAGAATTGTCAATTTCTATATTGTTATTGCCTATTTACTTGTTCTAATTTTATTTTTTTTTTATCTGTGTTTTTGTCCTGTCACTGTCATTCTGTTGCACTGTGGAAGCTTCTGTCACGAAAACAAATTCCTCGTATGTGTAAACATACCTGGCAATAAAGCTCATTCTGATTCTGATTCTAAAGAGTACATCGGATGGGCCATGGGACTGGCGGAGACAGATTGTGAAACAGTGGTGGAGATTGGCTGAAGAGACTGATGGATGGCCTTGTGTTTGCTCATTGAACTCAAAAAGCACCCAAAAATCTGTGTTTTTCATGCAGAAGGGACCTCTTGAACTGTAGAGGGAAAAAAACAATGCACTGTTACAGCAGTAGATGAGAGTCAATGACCGAGGAGATAGTGGGGCAGGATTGAGCTATGATTTCTGCATTCAGCTACAGAACACAACCAATCACACACCACCTCTGCCTCTTACAGAATAAATCAACCTGTCACAGCTGCCTGGAGGAATCGTAGCATACACATGAAGTGTTTTCACACAGCTCTGGCAAAACATTTAATTCACAATGCACTCATCCATCACGAGACAGCCTCCAACTGGGTGGTACAGCTCAGAGAGAAACAGTATGGAGGATCTTCTTCATCCACTCCTCACATTTCGTGTAAACACTTGTTATAAGCTATTTGAGTGCAACATGAGGACATTGCTCTTCAAAACATCTGTGCATGTTTGTCTCAGCTGACCCATGAGATCCAGCATTGGTCTTTCCATCTGAAGATCTTTCCATCTGGATGGTTTCTTCTGGTTGTGAAGTACAAATTGCTTAACAGATAATAACATTAGGCAGCATGTTTCTGATTGAATGATTACCACGTTTTCTAACTAAACACGTGGAAAAACTGCACTTAGGTTAAAACTGCACTCTATATGGTAAAGGATGTCACAGCTACCGACTGCCTTTGCTGAAGTCTTGCTGTCTTTTGTTAGAGGTCTGTCACATTTACCTATTAAAAATGGAAGAGTGGTGTCAGACTCAAGGACTGCCTCTGACATTTCTCTCCGATTCCCTGTCACGAACAGCAACACCCATTTTGGCAGCAAATCAATCTGAAGCTCAATGAATTAAAAACAGGAATACCATACAACCAACAAACTATTGCCTGAATTAAGATGCAATGGTAAAGTATGTTTATTGGCAGCTTCAGCGAGAATAAACAAATATGGTTACAAAATATATATTTTGTCATCATTTACTCACTTTCATGTTGTTCCAAACCTGTTTGTCTTTCTTTCTTGGAAAATACCATGGAAGTCAGAGGCATCCAATGATGTTTTGTCATACAGGTTTACAAGAGAGTGAATGCTGACAGTTTTTTTTTATTTTCTGTAAACTATTTCTTTAACCCTATAAAGCCTACTACATCATATTTGATATACAAATTTCTGAGGCCTCTAAATTATAAACTTGATCAAAACTTTGCTGTCAGCGAGGAGAAACAAATATGGTTACAAAATATATATTTTGTCATCATTTACTCACTTTCATGTTGTTCCAAACCTGTTTGTCTTTCTTTCTTGGAAAATACCATGAAAGTCAGAGGCATCCAATGATGTTTTGTCATACAGGTTTACAAGAGAGTGAATGCTGGCAGTTTTTTTTTATTTTCTGTAAACTATTTCTTTAACCCTATAAAGCCTACTACATCATATTTGATATACAAATTTCTGAGGCCTCTAAATTATAAACTTGATCAAAACTTTGCTGAAAAATCTATGTACACAATCTGCTACAAGATTTCTGTCATCTGATTAATAGTTTGTACTTTATCAAGTAAAAGGCCTTTTAGTATATTTCTGAAATTTAGTATCATTCTGAAGCAACAGAAAAATCAACTTATTGTATTGCATTATGTGCTTTGCCCCCCCCCAAAAACTAAACTAAAACTATAGCTTAGATAATAGATAATAAAACTAAGCATTTAATTATCATCTTGCAGCCTATTATTTGGGAAATATATACTGTAGAGTGACAACTGATAATGCTATACATTTTATTTAAGTCTGCTATACTGTTATAAAGATATCATTGATTTACATTACAAACAAATATCAGAATTTATTTTTTGGATTTTTTTTCTAAACGTTCAATAAACATTTTAAATACTTCAGCATTTGCTGAGAAAATGTTTGACAGACATGCACTTCACTGGCTACTATTAGACTAATGTTTGCCAGAAACCAAATGAAAAATAAGCCATCTATACTGCATTCTAAAAGACAACCTTTTAACAGATTTGCATTCTCCAAAGTGATATAAACTAGACAGCATGCTTTTAACTTTTCTTATAACTGTGCCAGCATGGGGCTGATTTCAGTAGAATATATTGAACTTAAAACACTTTAGCACTGAAAAGTCTCTATTTTGCATGTAATCATACAAAGAAAGAGATGAGTCAAAGTTAAAGCCTGATTTCAAAGGTTCCAAACTTCTTTAGACAATTCCCTTCAACAATGTTTCCTTTATTCATAAAGATGAAAACTAGGTGGAAATGACAAACTGAAAGAACACAACACAGTGAACACTTTGCTACATAATGATCAGACACTAACATTAATAAGCCACATTAAAATTCACACTCTTTGTACTACATGTCAAAACAGGATCTATGGTTAAATGTACGAACCTCTCTATATCTAGTCCTTTTGATGAAACCAAGTTGATATTTTTGGCATACATTCCCGAACTGAGACCTAGTAAAGATTCTATTTTACCCCTGGGGAGCTTTTTCTTCCTCCTCCCGCTCTTCTTATCCAAGTCCCTAAACTGAGGTCAAACGGCTATTGCTTTTACCTTTGATGATAAGTCACTGCACCAAATAACTTCAAATTAATGGCATAGCATGATATTAAATACATACAAAAATATATTATTTTCCTCTTATGGGTCTCAACTGATAGGATAGAGAAAAAAATGTTGTGGAGGAGGGTGGAGGAACGATCCATATTAAAGAGCAGGAGTCAATGGTTGCTGTGCGAGGTGAGCTGAATGCTAAGCAGACACATAAAGTGAATTTATAGGACTTGCCTCTCTTCTTTAGACAGTTACTGAAGCCCTTGGGAAACAGCTGTGTCTGAGTTATCTCATGTGGCATTAGCACATACATCATAACCTCTGTATTGATGAACCGCGCTCTGGTGCACAACCAGTTAGTCAATGAATGCTACTCTGTTTCTCAAAGGAGTATATTAAGCTAAAGGGCATCACTTAAAGGAAATAATTTAGGGGGAAAAAAAGAGGGTTTCCTTTTCATGTGATAGCATTTATTGAACGATACAACACAAAAATATGCTAATGCATTACTGTAATATAGGTAGTTCTTTTCAGAGCATGCACCAGTAAGCACTGCTATTATTTATGGCTTTTCCTTCACAGTCCGACGCCTTCAATCATCCACGGTCTGTGCATTCTAAAGCATCCTGTATCTGAGGATGATGTTTCTGAAGAGAGATGCCTGTGTATCTAATTATGTCAGCACCTCAATCTACCCAAGGGAGAAATGTACACCAATGCTAGAGGCAATCGATGCATTTAGGCTAAGAATTGATCTGTTGATTAGATGCTACACCAATATTCTCACCGCTTTTTCTTTGGAGATAAAGCTCGTCATTTCTCAAGATTCATGCCAAGTACACAGTAGAAACAGTGATTCTTCAGTCCCTTAGTTCAGACTATTAATCACCATTATTTGGACTATTAATCACCTGTATAGAATTGTGTTATGGTACTCAGGGGCGTCATGCACTTATTATTTTTGAGGGGGCACGAGTCAAAAACTCTCATTATAATCACTGAAGCTGTTTACACTGTGAAATGCATATCTTACTTACATCGTACGCACATCTGCACTTTGTTGTTTCTGAGGAGAGAGTTAATTCGCCAGAAAGCAGAATTCACGGTGCGTTCCAAACGGGATATATCGCCCTCCGAAGGACACTTCGGTGTGAAAACATTCATGGCCGCCATATTAAAGGGTCGTTCCAAACCGAAGTACTCAAAACTGGCCACTTCAAAGGGCCCTTCGGAATGAAGGATTTCAAAGGGTACAACTGATGGACACTTAGGGCCCCCCATGATCCGTAATGACTGTAATATTTTTACTAGTTTTATAACATTATTATGGTCAAAACGACATTGTACTTCAACAATTACTTTACAGCTACCTTTATCAGTACATTCAAATATTTCAAATACATAGACACAATATACATTACAAATACATATTACATTACATTACATTACATATACAAATATACATTATATTTAACGTGAAAGACAACTGGGGGTCAACAGTGTACAAAAATTTTGTAACAAAATGTATGACAAAGGTGCATCCTTGATCGTCTCGTTAAGATGACGCAGAAGTGCGTTCCAAAAAAAGAGTTATTTTTTACCCCTACACCCTTCGTCCCTTCGAAGCTCTCACTCCGGAGGGTAAACCCTTTGAAGGGATTAGGGCATAGGGATGAGCCCTTCCAAATGGAACGCAGGGTCAGTCAGCGACACGCGCAGTGAACAAAACTCTGGTGTTTCAGCGATGACTCATCTGAACGCCTCTGATTGGCCATTGCATTCATAAGCTCAACAGAATCATGTGTGTATAATTCGGCTATTTTTGTCTTTTGGAAGCTGCATTCCAAATCCACTTGGCTCGAAAATCTGAGGGGGCACATTCCCCCTCAGTTTGAATGAGTATGACGCCTCTGATGGTAGCCTACTTAAAATTGTGATGTAACAGAAGTAGTGACAGATCTTTTCTTCCATACTGTAATGTACATCAGAGTGAAACAGATTATCGAAAAACAAAAAAGATACAGGACAGGAACTTGGTTCTCTCCATCGGTTGGTGAGTGGATGAAGGCAGATCTGAATAGGAGTTTGCAGTCAATTGTAAGAAAAAGGTAGGGTTTAAGTGGACTGAATGAATTGAGAGGTCTGTCATACATCACCAGAGAGAACTCTGTCGTTTCACTGGAAGATCAAAGTATAACACTGATTGAAAAGTATCAGCTCAAAAAAAAAAACCTATAGGAATGAATCTTACACAATAAAATGCATTAAGAAAACAGATAGGTTTAATTTACACTTAATGCTGACTTCAACTATTTAAACTTTAGAAAGCCTCTGATGTGATGACTGACTAATTCTTCACAGTTTCATGTATGAGATGTTTCATCTACCATGTTCCCATTGGTATTCAGGAGCTGTTACTCTGATCCACAATGCTATGACCTTCAAATGATGTGTTTTGACTCAGAAATAAGGTCAGACAGATAAAACTGGGTTTTTTTTTTTTAAGAAAGTGAAAACACTGACCCTAAAATACATAAGAGATCTGTGTATTGGACAGTCCTTCTAGCAGAAGTCCACAGCATTATGCTGTAAGGAAAAGAAAACATGGTGGATATTTCAGGACAAAACATATCACATCTAAATCCTAAACAAAAATTATTTCATCTAGATAAAATAAATAAATGTGAATCATTTAACTAAAATATAATATAATATAATACATGAGAGAATTATGAAATGTAACAATATTCTAAATTATTATAACCTAAAAATTATTATTAATTTAACAAATAAATATGAGTACACAAGCAAATATTCATATGTGACCCTGGACCACAAAACCAGTCATGACTTTGTGGTCCAGGGTCACATATTTCTAAATTAGACTCTTAATGGTGACTCTCCATTGGACTAGACTTAATTGGTGCCTGAGAAACCTGCCAATAAAGTAATTATGGAAAAATTGTATTTAATTTGGAAAGGGGGCGGGGGGGGGGGTTTAAATAGTAAATGTGTTAGTA
>NW_015641116.1:1518423-1523523 GCF_001515625.1 Sinocyclocheilus rhinocerous
GTTAGTACAAAAATAAGATAATTATATATTTCACAAAAAAGGTAATATTTTTCTTATAATTTCAGTGCATTATAAATTAGATGTAGTGTGCTATTTCTAATCTTTCAAGTTTTGTCCAAAAATCCTCACTATGACAATGGAGAGAATAACAAGTCTGAAAACCACACAAAAATGATAGTACATGAACATTAACATCCTCTGGGTGTTACCATGTTCCCAGCTCTAATTACTCTGAAAGGAAAGGAGGCTGTTAGTGTTGGAGGGCAACTGAGTGCTATCTGCTAACTGATAGACAGTGAACTGTGCTGTTCTTCTCTGTCTCTAGAGGATACCAGTCACAATCTGAGAGTAAGACATCTGCCAAAATACATCTAGTACTTTCGAGGACATGCTGAGAATGATTCACACATGTACATGAGATTGGGTGGATGTCTGGTTTCACTGGTGGAAAACAAGGGAATTTCAGGTTTATATTTGCAAATGTTCGCTTTTTAATAAACTTTGAGATTGCCAGACACCCTTTTGGACATGAACATGAAAAAACTTTACAATTAGCAATACTGAATGTCTGTTAACACCCTGTTGAGATCAGGTTTGACAGACTCAGTGAGCCAGAAGTAAAAAAGAGCAAAGCTGGAAGAAGTATTGATTAAAAAAAAAAAGCAGCAGGAAACCTTCTCGCACAAATACTTTATATAATACTCTTGCACCATCTGCTCTAAATACTAACAATAACATGAATGAAGCCATGCAGAACAGTGTTAAAACACTTCAGACTGAGCCTCTGTTTTGAGAAAGTTTAGTATACTGGTGTTCAGGCTCCTTCACATTTTTGCACTTCCAAAGGAAGGAAGAGGAAAGCACTAGACAAAACAAGTGTTAACAATGTTGCTATTTTATGGCATACAAATCCAGAGATTAAATTGACCCTTGTTCTTCTTGTATATTCTCAGAGCGGCTGAATTCAGTAAAAAAATAAAAAAATAAACATGTACTCAGCATGAGAACAAGACATTTGTTTAGTGTGGGAATGTCTGAAGTTGCTGATAGTGGAAACCATGGCAGTCTCCATTAAAAACGTCTTTTCAGATTTCTCAGAACTAGACGCTTACAACACTTTCAAATGGAAAGTCTAGAGTCTGTTCTCTCTTAGCTGTAAGTTTCTTTTTCAAGATTACAGGCTGAAGGCAACTGCCACTTCTTTGCATATAATGTATATAACTAGGAAAAATTTCATGCAAAACCTTCCGTAACTAAAACATCTTAATCCTGTAAAAACTGAGACATAAAATAATAGTCAGGGAAAAAAATAATGGAACAGTTTATTGAAACTTTAGACAAAATATATTTTGAAAAATGTCATTCTTTTTATTATATTTGATACATCAGGCTTTTATAGCTCATTAAGTCTGATACAGGAACACATGGAGCTCATACTCGAGGAAAAAAAACTCTTTTAGAATTTCAGAGAAAAAAAACTTTTATTTAGAGGCCCAAACTGAGCTGAAATATACAATTTGGTGCAGATGTTGTAATTTATATGAATGAATGATGCATTTATATAGCGCTTTATTGTGTATTGTTGTACACCTATGGGTAAAAAGTAAGAAGAAGTTCTGAGATAACATAAAATGGCCTTTTGCTTAGTCTGAACTATCAATCAGAGGGCAGAAGGCATGTAGAACATTGCGTACAACAGCAATGTTTTGATTATGCTGACAATTTAGCAGCCAGAAATTTGTGCCGCACACATAATACAGTAAGCTTTATAGGGTTAAAGTCGCCATGAAGTCAAAATATACAATTCTTATTTTTTTTTTAATGTTATAATAAGCAATAAGTTTGCCCAACAGCCAGACGAGTTTCAATCCTTCTCCTGCAGCAACCTGTTACTCACATAAAATGATTGCACTTGAAAACAACAACAACATTCAATCAATTCCCATTAGACAAAATCAAGTCCTGCCATACATTTTTTTTCTTGTTCGAAATGCCACTTCACTTGAATATACTTCACAATAGGGAAGAAAAGATTATCCCAATTTTCTCTTTCATGCCAGCTTTAAATGATTAAGAGGAGCATTTACCATTATACTGTCAATATGGCTTGACAAGCATCAGAGACAAACTATTGATTCTTCCAAGAAATTGTTAAAGGAGATGGACAGTGTACTAAATTATATTGGGGAACACTGTGAAACCAAGATCA
Source organism: Sinocyclocheilus rhinocerous (assembly GCF_001515625.1). Taxonomy (NCBI): domain Eukaryota; kingdom Metazoa; phylum Chordata; class Actinopteri; order Cypriniformes; family Cyprinidae; genus Sinocyclocheilus; species Sinocyclocheilus rhinocerous. Next base: position 1,520,633 of record NW_015641116.1, read on the forward strand.
AAATAGCAACCGGTGGATGATGAGGGTTTTGTGAAAGCACGATTCCTTAGATGGATGGTTGTAGCATTAGTGGTTGTGATACACAACAGGTTGCATTCCCAGGTTTAAATGTGGGGTTAAAATTAAGAAGCAAGTGAATGTTAATTTGCATGCTGACCTTAGTGGCAAGAGCCATCAGATTTTGATGGCATGATTAAAAATGATCAAAAATCACCATACCATATGTACCTGTAATTGTCTCTCCCTTCCAGCTGATGGCAAGAGTGATGCTTTTCAGAGATCTGCTTCACACTTCTTCTCTGAGACTGTGGATAAATGTGCATAAAATAAAATCATTATTTCAAATGGCACGCTCTTTCAAATGTTACTTATAAATGTCATAAAATACCTTTATTGAGACCTCCTACTCTCAGCTCTCTTTAAAGCTTGCAACCATCTTGCTATTAGTGTTCATGTATGCTTTTAGTGCTCCTAGTGTGAACAGCTAGATGTCTGCTTAGATTTCTTCTGCAACAACAAGAGCATCCAACTAAGACAAAGGCCTCGTGCTTATAATCTGACCAGTGACCTTGAGAACAATATGAATGAACAATGTCTTCACTCACAAAAAGAAAGGCCCTCACAAGCAGTTTCTTCAGTTTAACCTTCAAGCTCGAGGATGCTTCACATGCACAATTCTTCAGAGAAACAGAATATCATTAACACACTGATTATCAACTAGGAGGCCACACAACTGAAACAATATAAGGCACTTGTGTTCTGAGTACTTAATGCACTGTGTAGAAAACTCTTTGTCAATCTGTACCATCTGAGCGCAGAGCATCAAGAGCAGATTAGCCATGGTGGGGAGTTCGTATAGGGCATGCAGCTAAGGGACTGAAACGTTTATCTGTTTCCATGGAAACAAACAGAGAGGTAAATGGAGTACCAATAAAATGTTGCAGGAAACTGAGGTGCAACCAGATCACATCAAAGTGTGTTAAAATGAAATGCTCAGGAGAATCAGAATGGGGAGGCAAAGGCAAAGCTGAAGTTGATCAGACAGGCAAATTGCTATGTTTCTGCTTTGAAAAAAAGTAAAATAATAAATATTAATAATAAAAATTAAAAACAAATTACACAAAAAATTTGTTGCTAAAATATCTATATTTCTATAAAATATCTCTAGAAAATCTCTCTGTATATATATATAGTCCACCTCTATAAAATTATAACCTGACATATATTCTGTAAAAAAAAAAAAAAAAAAGTAATAAAAAAACTTATATAATTTATATTTTCATTATGTAAAAAACATGCCATACATTTTACTAACTAAATTCAAGAATGCATTTTCCTGAATAGGTTTGATATTTTTAACAAAATTCCAAACCAAACATTTTCCTGAACATTAATTCTGCTCCCCAGCCATATTGATCTTTGCCTGTACTGCAGCTGTTGCACAGTGGAGTTACATCCTCCAGGAGCCGTTCAATTCTGCGGGCTCCACAGCCTGCCATGCTTCACAAACTGTGAGAAATGATGAGTGAGAAAGAGCGGCACATTAACTTTACCATGGCTGGAACACAGTGTGATGACTAACAAACCAGCACTCATTACCAAGACCTGTTTCCAGCTGTCATAAGGGCTACAATGGTAATTCAAAGTATAATTTAATAAAAGTGAATCTGACTGTTTTGATTCAGTTCAATTAGGCAGAAAACATGTCAGCAGCTCAACTGAGGAACGTTTGTTTTTCTGTTATTTAATATACAAAATTATATACCATAATATTAATGGACAGAAAAAGTAGCGTAATGTAATGCAAATATATGGGTCACTGTGCATATTCAATTTTTATTTGTATTGTAAATTACTGAAATGAATGTATTATAGCTTGGTTGGTTAAAAAAAAACATACTTTGTAAAAGAGATGAGCATTGTGCTGATATATTCTGTCCTGTTACCAGAAAAACAGAAATATATTTTTCAAAGTATGAGTACTAAAATGAGAGTGTGTGATATTCCCTTTAAAAAAATAGGTGCTTTTTAGATTGCTTATGGAATATATGACCTGTCACACCATGTGACAGATTCAGGCTATGTCCTAGAACAATGTGACAAAACAGAGCAAACTGTTAATGGGCTGCACGGAACTTTTTAGACAATAACTGGACAGAAGGAAGACAAATCATCCTTGTGCAACAAAAAGTAACCCATATTATACTAATTCCCTCAAGACCAGTGCTAATTTAATATTATTTATATACTTTTATAGTATTTGTTAATATTTTAATTAGCTTTTAAAAAAAACTTCAGTTTTATTCTTAATTTTACTTTGTTTTATTAATTTTATGTGCTTTTGTCATTTTTATTTTTTTATCTTTTAAATCTCGCTTTATTTTGTTTTAATCAGTTTTAGTAATTTTAGTACTTCAGTTTGAACAAATTTCAGCTAGTTGCCAAGGCAATATTTCTATATTCAATATTTCTAATCAAGTTTTTTAAGTTTAAGTGTTTCATCTAATATTTGTTTAATATTTTTAGCTTTATTTAATTTGGCAAAAATTATTTAAAGGGTTAGTTCACCCAAAAATGAAAATTAGCTTGCGTTTTACTCACCCCCGAGACATCCTAGGTGTATATGACTTTCTTCTTTCAGACGAATCCAGTCGGAGTTATATTAAAAATTGTCCTGGCTATTCCAAGCTCTATCATTGCAGTCAGCGGGTGTTGCAGTTGAACAGTCCACAAGTCGTCAAATAAAGCGCGCGCATCCATAAAACGTGCCTCACACGGCTCTGGGGGGTGAATAAATGCCTCCTGTGGTGAATCCATGCATTTTTGTAAGAAAAATATCCATATTTCAAATGTAATAAACACTTTTTTCTCACTTCCGCCATCTGTCATAC
>NW_015641116.1:1524892-1525240 GCF_001515625.1 Sinocyclocheilus rhinocerous
TTTTTGTAAGAAAAATATCCATATTTCAAATGTAATAAACACTTTTTTCTCACTTCCGTTATCTGTCATCTGAAACAGATAACGGAAGCCGTTCCGGCGGATGACGTAAGAGTTGGCGTTGCGTGATTAGTGACGAACAGGGACGATTCCAGGATTTTCATTTTATATATATATACATATATATATATATATATTCAAATGAAAATGGCAACATCATTTATTAAGTATATGCGTTCATATGTGCTTCATTTTCACTGGAGGAAATCTGTAGTTGTGATGAGGGGTGAACGCAGCGAAAACTTAGGCTACAGTAGATGGGGAACCGATTGCTCCCCCATGATATTTTGT
>NW_015641116.1:1525588-1525851 GCF_001515625.1 Sinocyclocheilus rhinocerous
TTCGATATAAACCAAGAGGAGACTGGTTTTCCTTTGCTAAAGTAAGGAAATTTGCTTCCTTTGCTCCTATTAACAAACTCGCAAGATTAGCATATCTCAGAGGCACGCGCGCTGCGTCATCCGCCGAAATGGCATCCGCGTATGACAGATAACGGAAGTGAGAGAAAAGAGAGAAAAGTATTTGAAATATGGATATTTTTCTTACAAAAATGCATGGATTCACTACAGGAGGCCTTTAAGGCCTTTATCGATTAGTAAATAAA
>NW_015641116.1:1530487-1530856 GCF_001515625.1 Sinocyclocheilus rhinocerous
ACTTAGGCTACAGTAGATGGGGAACCGATTGCTCCCCCATGATATTTTGTAAACTGTATTTATGACGAAGAACTGCACAGATGCAGATATTATAACAATCTATCGATAAACACACACCTTGTCATCTGTTTCTCGCTCTGCGCCGCTGCGGTCTGTGGATTGAAAAAGAACGCGCTGAAAGACGGAGAGGAGCCGCAAGCCTGCCGCCGTTTTCATATGAAATTTAAAGGGGACTGAGCCGATCACGAATTTGTGTACAGTTTATGGAACTAATAGTTTAATAGAACTATAGCCCCCCTAAAAATGGCCTAGCGACGCCCATGTTGACGAATGCGGAGAGAGAACAAAACAAAATGCCGGTCATGAATT
>NW_015641116.1:1530908-1581618 GCF_001515625.1 Sinocyclocheilus rhinocerous
TTCATTTCGGTGCATCCCTAATATATATATATATATATATAAAGATGAACACCATAATTGCGCCATACTGCTTGTAAGGATTCCCTTCTCGTACAATTCCCTCTGAGCTATACATGGTAAAATGCAGATCAGGCTTTGCAAAAGCTGCATTCCTGCTGTTTCAGATGACAGGTATCAGAGAAAACCTTAGCCATGAAAAGGGAGCACTGAATGCCAAACTCTCAAGGACACAATTATGTGCAGTATACCTTCAAAGTACATGGCAAAAACACTGAGGAGCCTGGCTTCTCTCACGGTCTCTGGAGTCCGTTCCAGTATGGCAGGGGCAAAGGGAATCAATCATGACCCATATCCATCCACTTACTGAGCACAAAGCTATTCGGCTACTATACAGAACCTGGGATCCCATACATAACTGAAGCTCACTGTTTGAGAAACACTCCTGACAGGACACAGAATCGGGCCATGGAACATTTGTCCAGCTTTGCTGTTGGAAGGACTAGTTCTATCTTTTTATGTCATCATTTTTTGTGTAGGGATACCTTTTGATCTTATTCTTCAAACCAAACCTAGAGTGATTTACTTTTTAAACCTTCTTAGAGTCTTAGACATCTGGCATATTTTGTAACTCGGCACACCTGTGAGGACTTAATACACACAATCCTTCTCTTCATCTCCTCAGACCTAACACCCATTTACAGCACATTTACAGTCAATGACCCACTGATCTCTTCTATCAACTCAACAGCATGTTTGATGAAATAACACACAAGTAGCTAGCATGACGATTAGGTTTACCAGTCTCTTGGATGTTTCAATAACAATGATTGGCTCAATGATTCCTTCAGCATGAAGTCACTGGGTAATGCAGTGGTTCAGTGTGGGTGGTGTGCTATCATAAAAGACACTTCCAGGGATGGACTAGACATACAAATCACCAAGACTTTTCCCTTATGGGGTGGTCGACTTGTGAGCCAGCTGTTGACATCAATTTATGTAAATATACAAAGATTTCAGGGGAGAAAATGTTCCAACATCTTCTGGCCGACCCATTCATAGTGCAGTTACATTCCCTCATCAAAATATACCAACTGTGGCTGCACATTTAATTGAATGAATCTAATCTTAATCAAATTTTTCACGAAATCAGAGTCACAATATGGCCATTTAAAGCAACAGGCTGTGATTTACTTTGCTTTGTTTTCCATTGTTTTGTCAATTGTTTCTTTAATTAATCTGATAAAAAGCCAAAATGTATTTTCTGTAATTTAATAAAACGCACATATTGCCCAATTATTATGCTGCAAACAAAGTGCAAAGTGAAGGCTATACAACCCAATATAAATGTTTAAATGCAGGCTATGCTATGTATTATGTGTAAATAAATAAATAAATACAGTTTTAAAATATAAATTTTGCATTATAAATTAAATAACACTTGACCGCTTATGTCACTAAATTATAAATGATGACAAAGGAAAACAAAAGCACAACCTTTGACTTAACTGGCAAGAATGAAACTCACATTCATTCCTCTTCTTCAATCAATCGATAATGTCCAGGTATTATAGACCTCCTTGGCCCAGACATTTTTCACATTTTGTGATTTTAAGCATATGGAGTTTGGATGTGCTTTTTCTTAATTAGAACATACTTTAGTACACTTAAGGGGTGCCAGATTGAAATTAAAGATGATTTTGTTTAATTGGACAGCTAAACAAGACAGCAATGCATACTGAGAACAATACTGTAAAAACAAAAACAAGTGCAAATAAGTGAGCAAAAAAAGAGACTGTAAAGATGAAATATTCTTGTGAGGTAATGTGAGTCCTGCCGTTTTCAAACTTCCAGGTTACATAAAAATGGACAATTATGGAGGCTGGGTAAATTACTGAGCCAGTGCGGAGGTTTGTGGAGAGACCGATGGTGTCAGTTTATGAAAATGGCTCATGACCGATGAAAGCAAAAGTATGCAAAAAAATTTTTTTTTTAACAAAACATGAAACTGAAATAGTTTTCATTTAGCTGAACACCAAAACCAGAAATAAAGTTTCTGCAATTAAAATTGTGTAATTTGACTCTTTACGCTGTTAGGGGTTGTGTTGTTATACGAAAAATGTTACCAGTAGTAGTAAAGTTCTTTGGCAACAAGCCACCTCACAAATTTTACATATTGCTACTCTTGCATCGTTTTTGATGACAGTGATTTCTGCCAAAGCCATACATACAAACATACAAAGGATTAAAAAATGTAATTACCACAGAAAAATGCTTTGTGGCTTACAGGTACTGTAGATTAACACAGGATCAGCTTAACTCCAACACAGTTCTATAACGAGAGAGCACACAGAGAGAGAGCAGGGCTCTGGCTCATGTTCTCATTTTCAACACCCAGCAGCTTCCACCAGTACATTAATGTTAATGTACTGGTGGAAGCTGCTGGGTGTTGAAAATGAGAACATGAGCCAGCAGCTTCCACCAGTACATTAACATGAAGGTTAATGTACTGGTGGAAGCTGCTGGGTGTTGAAAATGCTAATAGCTGTTCTCATTTTCAACACCCAGCAGCTTCCACCAGTACATTAACCTTCATGTTAATGAAAAGTATGCAAAAAAATTTTTTTTTTAACAAAACATGAAACTGAAATAGTTTTCATTTAGCTGAACACCAAAACCAGAAATAAAGTTTCTGCAATTAAAATTGTGTAATTTGACTCTTTACGCTGTTAGGGGTTGTGTTGTTATACGAAAAATGTTACCAGTAGTAGTAAAGTTCTTTGGCAACAAGCCACCTCACAAATTTTACATATTGCTACTCTTGCATCGTTTTTGATGACAGTGATTTCTGCCAAAGCCATACATACAAACATACAAAGGATTAAAAAATGTAATTACCACAGAAAAATGCTTTGTGGCTTACAGGTACTGTAGATTAACACAGGATCAGCTTAACTCCAACACAGTTCTATAACGAGAGAGCACACAGAGAGAGAGCAGGGCTCTGGCTCATGTTCTCATTTTCAACACCCAGCAGCTTCCACCAGTACATTAATGTTAATGTACTGGTGGAAGCTGCTGGGTGTTGAAAATGAGAACAGCTATTAGCATTTTCAACACCCAGCAGCTTCCACCAGTACATTAACCTTCATGTTAATGGGAAAAAGTCTTAATATCACTAGGGTTTTAAAAGTAAACTTCAGTACAATGTAAACAACAGTCTAAACATTTATACAACCAAATAATCTAAAAGTAAACATGAGTCTCTATTATAGTTGTCAAGGTAACCAGAGAGACCAGATTCGGCCCAGTCAAAGCCCAGGCAGGAAAACTAAAGATGTCAAATTATTAAACTCTATCCGGATCTGCTGTGGCTGAATACAAGACAAAGCAACATTCATAGCTATTAGCACAACAGTACAAATCACAAAAAACACCCTCCAGTTCATGTTAAATATACCAGTATGAATTTCCACACACGTCCAGGCTGGAACGCCTGCATCCCATGATAGCGACTAGCATCCAAAACACAACACGCTGATCCTTTATCATCTATTTCATGACTTTTTTTTTTTTCATTCTTTAGTATGCTTACTAGCTTTGTAGGCTTAGAAGTGTTATGCCTATGGTGATTCCAAGTTAATTACTTCTCAACTTTGAGAGATGTTCATTGATGTACAAAACTCATTTCACTTGGAAATTAATTTTGTGCATAAAAAAGGTCTGTCAGAGAAAACAATTAGGGAGGGACATTATTCATAGCTTACTGATAGTGCACACTGCTGCATCCTGCTGTATCAAAGCGTTTTTGACAGAAGGCTTTCTGGCACCACCTGGCCATTGTTCAGTATGCTGCAGATATCGACAAAGAAGCCTGCTACCATAACAATGACTTCAGAATGTGGAGTTAAAGGTCCATTTTGGTTTTAATAAAACAAGAATTTTAGCCTAGCCACATTCGTTTTAGCAAATTATGATGTTGTATGATGTAGATATATATAGTTTAGAGAGATGATATATTAATATATGATATTCACTTATGCTGTTTTCTATAATTTCTATAATAATATAAATGTTGAATGTATGCAAAATACACTTACATATTACATACAGCTTTGGAACCAAAGTAACACCTGAATGCAGTCAAACCCTCCCCTGATCAGTTCCCCCCGCTGAGCCTTTAGAGAAAGCAGCAAGGCTTTGACTGCAGCTGAAAAGCAGGAACAGATGGGACTTCTACATGTCCCTGGACACTTCACCGTGATTCCCCACAAAGACATCAGTCTACACATGCAGCGTGGATTGACAGAACTGCCTCATTGTGAAATGAAATGTTGTCTTCTCTCTTTTCCTTCCTAATTGGCCAATGTGCTGCATGGTGCATGTCCCTGACTAGCATCAGAAAGTAGAAATGAACACAGACACCTGTGAGCTTTACCCACATTCTCAGCCACATACGGACGCTTCAAAAGCTTTTCAGATGGGCCCAGGCGAAGCCTCAATGCATGGCCTCAGCCTTTACAGGCTGAAATCCGGGATCTCCTGTGTCGCCATTGATCATGGCGGAGGAAGAAACATCACAAATGCTCACAGGTGGAGCCCTGGACAAAGAAACTCTTTATCATTGGAAACGTGGCCTGGTGGGTAGTGCACATGCTCTGACATGTTGCATGGTGTGGGGTTGTGCAATTGACAATGCTTTCTAAATTCCAATTAAATTCCTGAATTTGAATTGATGTAGCAAACACAATGCAAACACAATGCAATTGCTATTTGAATCTGACTTTAATTAGCTGAAATATAACTGCAATAAGTGTAGGTTAAAATGACACAAGGAGGGTTTGTCAAGGCAAACTTTGAAAGATGGCTTGACAAAGTCTTTTTTGAAAGTTTAAATGGTGAAAAGTTTTATAGGCTTTATAGACAGATCAATTTGTTTGAAATGTCATATATAGAAAATAATTTACTTAATTTACATATACAGTACACTTATTTGTATTTAACAGATTTATGGACCAGGGTGGAAGAAAACCTCATTTGCAGTATGACATCACCTGTTGAATTTATGAATTGTTATTCATTAAATTACACTTCCTTTCATTCAAATGCAACAAAAAATAAAAAGTAAATACATGCAAAGAAAAAGCATAATCCAACACATAAAAGTACTTTTAACCAGCAAGTTGTTGAGAGAGAGACAGACCACATGGGCAATGTGGGATATTTCAATTCTAACAAGTCTCTTAATTTGGGACATGAAAAGAAGCACGTACAACTCTGCAGATTGCATGTGACCAGAAATACTACCTCAATATCAATCGTTATCTCTTACAATCCCTTCAATAAATATTTTTTAAATTAAATTACCCAATATTTTATTTATCATATAAAAACTAACAAACCCTAACAATATAGTTCTTCATCAGACATTCAACCATAATTATACAATGTAGATGAAAACTAACAATAACATAACATTAATGAACATAAGTAAAGTAGACAGTAGACATTATATTCTGTACAGTAACTGGCACCACAGGTTTACTGATATACTCAAGTCACTCAAGTGCTACACCTGTGGTGCTGTTCTACTCTTCCTCGCCCCCTGCTAGCCACAAAGCCCGACTAAATCCAACAGCTTTCGACATTGACAGGCTGTATAATTGACTTAAACTGTCTGAGTCCGTTTTAAAGAGCCATTGTTTCTGATGGAGATACATGAAATTGGTTTTATGCTGTAAACAGTAAATACACAGCGAAAAAAGTCTGTGTTGGCACATCAACCCTTCCACACCCCTCTTTTTCTCCACCAAGTAAATGCATTTAATCGGTTTAATCACCGAAGGGGAATCGGGTCCTGACCGAGCTTCTCTTCTCCTCTCTTTCAGACACTTCTCTAATCCCGCTGCCTCCAAATAAGCCCCTCACCTGCCAATCAGCTCCTCCCCAGCGCGATTACTCCTTTTAAGTGGCTTTGCCTGTCTTAACTAAAGCTAGAGGATGAATAGCAATAGATATCAGAGGATGACGGTTCTGGCTGCTTTAAAAGGGATTTTTCCTGACATCTATCTTAAGTTTAAATGGCCAGTCGATTTCTGGAAGCAGGGATTTGTGACAGAAGTGTCATGAACGACAACACATGCAGGGGTATAAGGAATACTGAAGAACATGTGTCTGAAATTGTGTAAAGCATGGCAAATAATGATTGATTATAATTTAAATAGAATTCTGAAAATGTTATTATTTTTCATAATGGGCATGATCAAAAGTTAACAGGAAAATGAAATGATTGGATGATGCATTAAAAAAAGTACTACTTTAGCTTAAAATGTTAGAGAACATGGCTTTCAGTCTAAATGTTTTTTAAACTGTTATTAGGATAGGTTAGGGTTAGGGTTAGTTAATATTCACCAATCCTATGGCAATTCATATAGCTATTTTATGTTTTGACTAATTGATTGCTAATTCGTCTGAATTCGTGCAATCTTATTTGCACATTATCGCACGATCTGCTCATGCCCCATTGAAGGTTATGTTTAGGGGTGGGGGTTAGGGGCTGGCCTTCATGCTTAGACTGTTTTCAAAAATTTTTACAAAAATTCATACAAAATCGCCACCTCATGAAATAGCTATGAGAACAGGCTAGAATATTTCATAATAGTTTAACTCCAGCTCTGCTGCACAGATATGAGAGATCACAGATTAAAACTTCTGATGGTAGCTTGTTTTAAATCTAAGTTAGACATCTATGGTCATTAGCTGGTCCAAGATGATCCAGATAATGAATCAGGTGGACTACCATCCGGTGGGGCAGAAAACTGGTTAGACCAGGGTGGCCACCTTGCACCAGTAACAACCAACATGTTCCACAAAATCATACTGACCGCCTTCATCTGATAATTTTCACTTTTGTCACCAAGAAATTTGCTATAAATATGTTTGTCGTTCTAAAGTTGGAGCAAACAAACCTGCTGTAAACTTCAATTCTCTAATGATGATTTTGCTTATGATCACTTTACCTGAAAATAACAGGAGGCTACAACTGGCAGTGGGAACAGTATGAAAAGGGGAAAATGAGAAATATGGCTGGCTTGAATTCAAACGCACAAAATAATATCAAGGAGAATATGTATGGTTTGGCAGCTGCCAAATGAGATTACACAAGTTAACCAAAGCAAAGCAAAGTAAAAACCCTTGGCTCCCGCGATGATTGCTAGTCATTTCAGCCTCAAACACAGACTTCCTTCCAAGTTCCAACAAAACACTTTGGAAATGATTTAGGCTACACCCAAACATCACGTGACATCTCCCACCTTGGTCAATGCAAACGGATAGCAGTAATGTTTACCTGATTATCAAACCTGTATGTAAACAATATTGTAATCTCCATGAAATGGTCGTCCATACCCATATGAGGCAATGTGAAATGCTCATATAATTATATTATTGTCATCAATTTAAACAAAGAAAGTTAAAATTAATAATAAAAAAGTCGTTAGTGGTAAATTGATTTCTTCAAACAATTCTTTTATAGCATTATAGTCCAATTTAGAACTGCAAGGAAGCCAAAAACACAACTTAAAAAAAAAAAACCTGTTATCAAATGTATCCTGTGATATGTCACCGCAAACATCTCCATGTCCGCTAAGAAACTTTCAGATCCTCAGAAATACACACGCGTCTCCACAGTTATGCTGCTTTCAGCTTTCAGCTTTCAGCTTTCAGCGATGTTGTCGGTGGATTAAAAACACCTACCGTGTTTTGTGATATCCTCGCGTTTAAGTACAGGCGAACTTAACGAAAAATCCTGTATCCAAGAGGATGAAAACGTCCATAGGATTCCTTCAACTGTTGTGTGAATCTTTCGCCCCGTTGACTCATTCCTTTCGACAGCACTGAATCATTCAGCGGCACTGACTCCACTCAACACTTCGCTGTTCTGCGCGCTGTGTGTGATTCTGCTCAGCCTCACGACACATTGCCAGGGGCGGCTACTAGACCTTCACGCCTCCTGTCATTAATTCTTCATATTCACATAATGGTGTCCTGTAAGTCATACAAAATCAACGGGGTATATATATATATATATATACCTACTACATCCTTTTATATATCATTCATGTTATATATATCTTTAATCCGTACTGCCGCAGCTATATTTTATCTGAAACCTAAATCAAGTCATTCAGTCTCCAGTAAGACCAAACTCGCTCTGACCAGCAAATTTTTCTGAGCCAGAGGCTTATCGGGTAGCCTATAGACTTTTTCTCAGATGAAGGATTCACAGCTGAGACACACTGTTGATTTGATTTTTATTAACTACCTGTAAACATATTACATGAACATCAGTCCACAAAAGATGAGAGACCAAATTGTCTCTCCTTAATAAATAATGAACATGTTGCTATATCAGCCTCTGCAATTGTACTTTTCTTTCCATTACTAGTTTCTCAGCTCCTCATGTAGGGCCCTAATATAAAATATAAGATATTAGCACACATATTACTTCAGCATCAGTTCAAAGTTTTAGAAAATAATTTTTGAACATTCTTGCAGACAGCAAGTAGCATTTGAAATATGTAGCCTATACTAAGTAAATATGCATCAATGCATTGTCATTACCGAATTGAAATGCTGATTATCAACATATAACTCATTTATTTCTAATTTGAACTACAATATTTAAACTATTTTCATTCATGCATTTTTATCCAAAGCAACTTGCATTGCTATCAAAATGTAGTTGATCATTTTATGCATTCCTTGGGAACTGAAGCCATGGCCTTGGTGTTGCTATGATGCATTGCATCATATAGTAAAATATCAATCCATGTAGTCAAATCAAGTTGTAATTCAATCAAAAAATACACCCCTAGAACTAGTAGAACTAGTAGAATTCGAATTTAAAAAGGACAAGGGCATTTACAAAGACAGTACCTGGAGAAATGGCTCATGGCTCTCTCCTTTCTGGACTCGAAGCAACCTTCTAATTTGCAGCCCTGAGCATTAGAGACAAATAATGTGTATATGCTCTTCTGAGAATAAATATGAATGTGAGTCTGTGGCATCACTCTTGACCAGTCAGACTCTGTATTGACTGTGACATTCAAGTGAGCACTCAGTGCTGCCTGTAGGAACTGTAACTGACTGATCTGGGCTCTGTGAGGTCCTGCGAGAACTGCATAAATAATGCTTCAAGGCAAGGTGACCCAACCTAGATCATTACATGCTCCACTTGAGCCCTGAGGCTTATATTTATAGACAAAGACTACATGTACATTGCTCTGTTGCACTCCTCACTTTATTCTTTCGTGTCACAGACAATTTCAGCCTTACATTCAGCCAGTGACGGTAGACACATTTTAGAGAGATTTTATGCTCAGTAACAAGCTCAAGGGCGGGAGTCCAAACATTTTGGGGGGGATGTTGAAGATTTGATGATTCCTAAAATTCTGAAATCCTAAAAGGTCCCATTCTGATATTCTTCATAGGATCATTTCATATTGATTTAGCAGAAGTACATCCAAAAGGTCACAGATGACCTCCCTAACTGTTTTCATGTTTTCAGTTATCACTACTAATGAATAAACCAAGGACTATCTTCTAGTCTATTGTATATTATATCATATAGGGCCTATAATTCAGGGTTTCATTTCATTGTGTCAGAAGGCTGGGCATTTCTTTACAATTACACTTCTGGCCGACACATTTGATCTAAAACAACTTATTCAAGGTGCATAGTTTATCGGTTGCATTCCCTGGCAATCAAACCTGTTTGAGCTATAGGAAAGCTCAAGAATCATGGAACACAAGTCTGCAACCTATCTTCTCATTTACGTCCTTCTTTGTGAAGAACAGCAAAAGTGAAAGCTAACTTCCATCTTATTCTTCAAGGACTGGAAACTTAAATATACCAAAGCTGTTCGCTACAGCATTGCATGAGGTAGTATTGTAAATGTTCTCCAATCAATGTGAATGCGGTAGCGTAATATTTACCATAATATAGAAATCTCTTTAAAAAAACCTGATTTTTTATTTACTTATTATCTTTAATCACAGAACAGTGTATCTCTAATGCAGGGACTGATTTCATTTCCGAGTTTTCCGGCAAACTGGGAATTATTTTTAATGAGTAATGCTGTAATAATTAATAATAAGCCCAACTCAGCATGCAGGTCAATTCTTCAATGACCTCCGCAGGCAATTGAAAAAGCATCATGCTGTGCATTACACAAGCAAATTATTTAAAAAATAAATCATAGACATCTGAAAGTGAAGCTATGTAAATTTAGGAAATGCAAGCATGCTGCATCCTGACTTTGGTGGTTGCGTAATGACATGCAATAGGAAACCAACCGATGTTATATTCTGACATTTTCAATGTGCATCATAGTCTATATACTGTATATTTTAAGATTACATTTTTATCAGTGTTCAATCTGTAGTTTTCAGGTTATGGGAATTTTGCTTAAAATGATAATACAGGAAGTATGGGCCAAATAGTGCCTCTCAAATCCCAAAAGAAGCCTTTAAATAGTTTTCTAAATGTCTTCCTTCTATTCTCCCACACTCTCAAATGTACTCATTCTGCATTTCCTCCTATTCTGACGATGACCGCTCACGTCCTGTTGCACAGTCGCACGAAAGGAAGGAGGAGGTCATTCATAACAGGAAGATCCCAGTATGTGACCCATCTTTGATAATTATGTTCATATGGATTGACTGGTAGGTCAACATAATAAGATTCAATCTACCAAGAACAAGATGGCCTGCCAACATCACATGATAACTTATCTCATATTCGCAAGTATATATAATGTCTTTCTAAGAAAATCCATTCAGAAATACAGTTACAGAGTCAAAAAAAAAAAACATATATTAACAATTGTGGGATTGAGTGTTTTGTCCCTTCAGGGCCCCAGTGAGTCACTTGACAAACCATGACTTATGCTTCCGTTGCTAAGTGAAAATGAACATGCAGTCTGGTTCTGTGCAGTGACTCGTCTATAATGTGTTGCCAGTTGTTAAGCGAATAAGTCTTTCTAATTTCAACAAGATTAGAGCATCACATTTTACAGTAGACTACACCTTGAATTATTACCACCTAGATTGGTGGAGAAGCCTGTAAGATCCAGCTATCATTCGGTCAGGCACAATAAACCGCAGGGAGTCTGGGTGGGCTAAGGTAGAGGTCAGCTCATTGCTTGCTGTGATACAGGACATCTTCACTACAGGTGGGCAAAGGATCAGACCTGTCAACAACATTTCAGCTGCAAAACTCATACAGTGGGGTTCAAAAAGTATTTTGCTCTCAAACTGGCATGAACTCCACAAGTTTGTTCAGAACATGAAGTTCATTTACATTTATGCATTTGGCAAACACTTGGACTGACATAGCATTCAATGTATACATTTCTTGATTTTTCTGGGAACTGAACCCATGACCTTGGTGTTGCTAGTGCTATGCACTACTCTTTGAGCTACAGAAAAGATCCTATTTATGTTCTCCAGCATGATTTGAGAATGATCCAAGAGCATCTTGAGGGTCATTGTTTACAAGAACTGACCTGAGGAGTTCACATGATCACTGTCACAAAATTTCATAATCTGATTATTGACCAAGAAATAATGCAGAATCATAAATATTTCATAATATTTCTTTGCTTTTTTTTTCTCAAAATCTTTCTGTGTTTTTCCAGGTTTAAATTACTATTGTCAAATCCCAGTTTTTGAATGTAGTCTCAGTCTTTTGGATGTCACTATAGGTCTGCAGATGACTAAATCTTGGCATTTCTAAACAACAAAGTGGTATGATGAAATAAAACGTTATCATACAATAGCTCATTATTTCAAAGAGAGATGACTAATAAATCCATCACACAATGCATACATGGGGAGAACCTCAACTCCACGCTGTCAGTAGCTTGATTTTAAACGATTTACTCAGTGGGAAAAAAACGCCATGAATTCCAGAGCTGCTGTGACTACAGCCAGAGGTCAATATTAAATAATGGGGGAGAATGGGGAGAATGACAGATCACAGTGAGAGAAGTCAACTTATTTACAGCTCAAGACAAGGCATCACAAGACATGGCATGGTGATGCTTCTGCAAATACATGTCAACAAGATAGATAATTTAGCTAATACAATTTATGTTTATTGTGTCTTTGCTGTGTCCACCCTGTGGATATGTAATTACAAATGCTGATTTGGAAATAATTAATATGGCTGAAGCGCTTTAATGTTTTAGAACTTCAGTGCCTTCAGACTTCTACATTATCACTTATACTTTATTTTTCTTTTTGTAAAATATGAAAATAAATACAGTATATATATATATATATACACTCAAAACAATATTTAGAGATTTATATAAGATTTATGTATTTGAATTGCATCCATTTGGATTACACTGTTTTAATGTAACAAAACTAATAAACTCAATGCGATACATATTTGTCAGTCATAGAAGAAACGGGTAAGCTTTTGTTATGAGTACTAATACACTGAATGTGTTTTAAATACACAGTAACCAGTTTTATATATTTATCATCAATGAATCTAATTTGTTTCAATCTCACATATTTTAACTAACTGAATATTGCTTGTTCCACCGCTAGTCATATTTTAACCATGTTCATAAATACATTTTTCATTGTTTTCACGATAAACAGATTTACGCTGATGCTAAGCTGAATAGATGCATTTTGAATATATGGTTATTTAATTAAAACCAAATAGATGCAAATTTTTTATAATAAATTATGCCATGTTTTTAAATGCAACTAAAATACATAAATCTTAAATATATGTTTGAGTATATACCCTCAAAAATATATTTAAGCCTAAATTTAAGATTTACGTATTTGAATTGCATATAAAATTAGATAGAATATTTTATATATAATAATAATAATAATAATAATATATATTAAATACCTCACCATAATTGTTCTGGAGTTTTTAGTCTTAAAAGTCATTTTTATTCAGTGCAGAAAGTTGAGAGCATTTGTGAACATTAGGTATTCATCAGGTTCAGTGAGTCAGAAATGATCTTTCACAGTTCAAGTAATCCCTGATAGACCTTAATACAAATGAGCAACATCCGAATTTAAGCCGCTTTACTCTACGTAGAGCAATAATGTCAAATATAAATTCCGGAAAGTTTCATGAAACAATTGCCCGTGGTTTATAGGAAGCATGATTGTTGGTTAGAATTGCAGAACGATTCTAAATGTTTTCAGAACTTGATTTCCATCAAAAGACAGATCAGTGTGTGTGTGTCTATGTCACATTTACCTCTTTGTAGAGCTGGTTATCAGCTCCTCACGTATTCCTGTCTTTTGTTACTCCTTTGTATTGCAGTTGCAGCTCTAACCCTCCAGCTCTGATATCATTCCAGGCAGGAGCTATTAAAAAGGCAGCAAAGTAAAGGGCTTCAGGAAAGGTCAAGCTCTGAGGGTGGGGGAATGGAAATGTTAACTGACATTATTAATTGACATCCACATGCTGTGGGGATACAAGCAGGTATAGAGCTCCCTCCTTCTCCCTGAGGGGGAGACAGGTAAAGTGTGTTGGTATGTTGAAGCTGATACAGATACTATACTATAGTTTCAAGAGGTAAATTGATCATCACATGTCGAGGATAGGCCGTTTTCACTATTTATAAAGACACATGTGCTGTGCTTGGAGGAGACAAGTACCGCCTTGAATCTGAATGCTGCAGGGCATATATCAAGCCATTAGGTTTTGGCAAGCTACTCTTTGTAAACTTTAACCTTGCCGTGTTTTTGTTTTTTTTATGCTTTCTTCCTCTCTTTCTTTCCTCTCTCTCTGTCAGACCACGGGGATTGAGCCAACTCTTGAGATGTGGACACTGATATTCAGTTATGTAAGCCACGTGAAATAGGAAGGAGAAGGTAGTGTTATGTGGCCCAGCAGAAACCACATCCCTAAATTCCCATGTGTCATGTCCAAATACCTTCTGAAGGAGGGATGGTCAGCTATCATCTGTCAGGATAGATATGGAAAAGACAGTTCTTGTTGCCTATGCTCTGGACTTCTTTAAATTATAAACAAATTACATTTTGACAAATGACATTTTGAATATATTTGGAATAAAATGGCCTACTCTTTGTCTTGTTATGGCTCATTTCATACCTAGAATTTTATGCATTCTAAATGCACATAAATAAATAATATTTTCACACGTTTTGCATAGACAAAACTGCAGCTTGACTGGAAATGACAATGAAAAAAAGTCATTTACATCTTCATACGTCACATGTCTAACCATCTTAAAATTGCTCTTTATCAACATTGTTTTCTCTTTTAAAAATATATATATTTTTTTAAATGATGGTAAGGGTTATTATAGTTAGGTTATTATGGTAAAGGTTATTATTGTTAACTAAAACTATAAAACAACTTATTACTTAATGTAACAAGTAATAATTTGTTAGTTAATGTAACGTAATAATTGATCTTTTTATATATACAGTGTATTTTCATATTTGACACTGAAAGTCTAAATCTGGTTTAAGGGTAAAATAATAAAATGTATACATGAAAGCAATTTGAAAAGTAGCAAAAAATAAGTCTTATTTTAATGTTCCCTTCATATAACTAATACGCTGAAATCTTAGTTAATTTTAATAAAAAATAAATTCCTAAGTGTAGAAGAAAAATGTGGAAGAAACGGCCTTATATACCATTTAAAGCAAAACTACCTCAGATGACATGTATGTGTTTTCTTTCAGTGCAGAGCCTGCTTCCCGCTGTCCAAGTAAGTTTTAGGTGAAGACTTGTCTTGACACACTCATCTCCACTTTACATAAAGATAGAGTGACAGCTGGAGTCTTCTGGGACTGTGTTTTTCTCCCAACTGTCATAGGAGTTTCAGCCCCATCAAGCTGAACATCAGATTCTTGACAGAGAGTAGATGAGAGAAAGGCCAAGACTGAGTCGCCTTTCGTGCATTTTTGAGGAGTGATTTGGAGTGATGTCATGCCAGATGGGTTAAAGTAATAGCCTTTAAATCTTTAGTGATTAAATGTGAGTCATTTTGAAGCAGTCCATTTAAATCAACAAACAGCAGTCATACAGTGTTCCATATGTGTCGCTATTGATTTGATCAAAATAGATCGAAAAAGACAGCTGCCGCGGGGATATTCATAGCTCTACACATCTCATAAAAATTCCATATAATGCAATAACATCCTCTGCCTGAGCCCATAAAAATGATCATTTTATTTGGGAATAAATCTAATGCAATATATTAAATAATACATTTCCATACATGGGAAACTAGCTTATATTTTTCAGTATACTGCAATATATGCATGGAACAAGTATGGCTGTATATATTGATCAACATAAAAAAAATGAAGACAAAAACTGCACTACATATTTACATGTAATAGCTTTACTGAAACACTCAATTAATTTCTTGGCAATGGTAGTTGGAAAATGAGATTAGACATTTATAACTTAATGAATTAATTGCTCTCTCTGCATTTATTGAATTATTTAATATAAAAATTACATGCATTCTGATATAAGTATATATATATACGTGCCTATGGGATGTCCCCACTTTTCACAAAAACAAACCTGTGTGTGTACTGTATATTCACACATTTTTTCAATATATGAAAAGTATAAATTTCTTATGTATTATTCAATATATTGAAATATATAAAAAATATTTTATTCTGTATATTTTCCAAGTACATTAAATAATTTCATATATTGATTCCAAATATATAAGGAAATATATTTTCTTTGCATAAGGGTTTGCTTTTACACTAAACCAACACCTAAATTTATTCAGTATTTTCTGTAAGAATATATTCTGCATCTCCAGAGTAACTCTCCTGCACAGGCCAGTAAACCTCACACTCCTGCACATCACGGCACAAGTGTTCAGGATATTATTCATCGGATGTGCAATCTTTTGGCTGAACTAATTGAGAGGCACTGCGCAGCTGCCACCCAGTTCAGATTATCACAGGAACAGTTATAGCTGTGCTGTAATGAATGACTTTGTTAATATAAAAAGACTATGTGAATGACTGTGTGATGTAGATAATACAATCTATTCATTTAGGCTGCAAAAATAAGCTAGAAAGAGAAAGAGTATGGACTTGGACAGAAGGTAAAATAATCAGTGAGAGACATTTGAAAATATTTTAAGGACATTTTGCAAGGAGACTAAGACATTGATGCAAGGTTTGGCTTTGGTATTTCGAGATAATGTGCACAATCTGAACAAAAACAAAAGTCTGGACAGAAAAATGGGCCCAAGTTTTTTTTTAAACTGAATATCTTAGCTAGGTGTGCGGGCTATGCTGTTGGACTTGCTGATTCAGTGCAGCTGTTTAAACAGCTTCAGTTCAGTCTTCCCTCCACTTTCCTTCCTGTTTCTCAAGCTTTGTGCCCTTTATGCCCTCTCTGGCCAGATACAGCACATCAGAGCGCCATCCGTCCACAGATCAACATAGATTCACTATTGTCTTTCATTTACTGAGTGAAGGCACGCAACAACCAGTAGACATGGATTTAGCTTAAAATATCACTTTGGGACAAGATGAAGTTGTGCTATTTTAAGGACATTTTGCAAGGAGACTAAGACATTGATGCAAGGTTTGGCTTTGGTATTTCGAGATAATGTGCACAATCTGAACAAAAACAAAAGTTTGGACAGAAAAATGGGCCCAAGTTTTTTTTTAAACTGAATATCTTAGCTAGGTGTGCGGGCTATGCTGTTGGACTTGCTGATTCAGTGAAACAGCTTCAGTTCAGTCTTCCCTCCACTTTCCTTCCTGTTTCTCAAGATTTGTGCCCTTTATGCCCTCTCTGGCCAGATACAGCACATCAGAGCGCCATCCGTCCACAGATCAACATAGATTCACTATTGTCTTTCATTTACTGAGTGAAGGCACGCAACAACCAGTAGACATGGATTTAGCTTAAAATATCACTTTGGGACAAGATGAAGTTGTGCTACTACTTTTTTGGTCCATTGGTTTTTTGGTCTTTGTCTTCCTATTCCTTCTAGGAAGTTGATGACAGATGGGAAAACTTCCAAATTCATGAAAACACTTTTCATGGTGTTTTGTGGCATTCAATAATTAGGCTATTTGAAAAAATGTATTTAAATCCAGAAAAGGGAATCCGTAACACTGTAAATTACGTACCCCTTAAGTTTCATATAATTTGATATAGCCTATGTTTTGGTAATAAAGGTTTCAAAAAACTTCGCTACAGTCTTCCATTCTGGTAGCACAATGTTATGTTAATACCTAAAAATAAAATGACAGCATACTTACAGTCTTCCAAAAGTATTTAGTACTCAGTTTCTTCTGAAAACTGGTGAGAAAAACCTACAGTAATATAAAGTAAAAGCTGTGCTCACACAGAATGACCTCAATAATATGTACAAGTCAGCAGTCCATCCTAGTCTGTACGTCTTCAGCAGCTGCCAAGAGCAGGAAAAGGGGTCACGGCCTATAGGTGACCTCATCCAGAGTGCAAAGGAGTGGCTGGTGCTGATCTCATTGCCGGATATGTTATGCTGTTTTACTAGCACCAAATCATTTCCAGACAGTAAATTACTCTCATTTCATACATGAAGCGTGGAGGTTAAAAGCGGTTGGTGGTGACCTGTCTCATGGGTACTTCAGTATATTCTTTGAAGGAAGATGGACTATCAAAGTAACAGGTGGATAAAATTCTCAAAAATGTCCAAATACTTTCAGGAGAGTATGAAAAACAAACATAAACACTCAATGTGTTCTGACTGGCAGTGTGAGGGGAAAAACTGCTTGAACCCATGGCACATAACATTCCCTCTCCACAGACCATTTAGTTTCCTCAAACCTCAACACATTTTCTCTGGTATCTCTTAGTAAAACATACCTTGGGAACAGTTTTATGCAGCATAACCCAGAGAGAGGAGTCATGTATGAGATGAGCGGCATTTATAAAGTACATAAATAAAGGAATAAGCACATATGTAGCATATATACTATACTTCAGTGGTTATACTGTTCTATTAATCAGCTTTATCAGATCTTTCAGCTTCAGACACTTCACAATACCTTTCCATACATAATTTTAAAAAACAGTAATATATTGCATTTCATATGAAGTGTAATCATTATGTAATATATGAATATTATGGATTATCATTCAGTTCAGTTTATGGATAAACACTAGTCTGCTTAGCCCCCTCTACACTTTCTTCAGTATACAAAGAATGCCTTTGTCTAGTTGCCTCAGCAGTGTTTCTTTGCTCTTGTGCGATAAGACCAGCTAAAGGTGAGAGTCCTGAAGAGGATAACAGGAAAAAAAGGTCCATCTGGCCTGGGGGAGGGAAAACGTACACTGGCCTTTGGCCAGCTCAGCTTTAATGCATGTCCATCTAGATGAGTGTTCCAGACCTACCATGAGCTGCCCTTTAGATCTTCTCCAACCAGACCTTCAACATCACTGTTCTCGGGTCAGCCCTTTTCACTCATTGTTCACCCTCACATCTCACTTTGTCCCTCCATGAAAGTCGTGGCGTGGCCTAATGGTTAGAGAGTCGGACTCATAACCCAAAGGTTGCGGGTTCGAGTCTCGTACCGGCAGGGATTGTAGGTGGGGGGAGTGAATGTACAGCGCTCTCTCCCACCTTCAATACCACGACTGAGGTGCCCTTGAGCAAAGCACCGAACCCCCAACTGCTCCCCGGGCGCCGCAGCAAAAATGGCTGTGTGTGTTCACTGCCGTGTGTGTGCACTTTGGATGGGATAAATGCAGAGCACTAATTCCAAGTATAAATTAGTATAGGTCACCATACTTGGCCACATGTCACTTTCACTTCATAATTTGGTGATTTTACTGTCCTCAAAACTTCTAAGACATGTAAACTCCAGCAACTTTCCCTGGCTATCTAAACAATTATTTTCACTGGCTATCAAAATAATATATTATTTATAAATATAATATGCGTGCCTTGGTGGCTATGAATTTTATTATATAAGAAATTTCAGTAACACTTTCTATGAAGCCCGTATTTATAATACACTATAAGGGTATTCTTAAGGCATTTGTTTAAGAGTATGATTATTTGTAACACACAATTAATACCATATTAAATCCACTTAATTTATAATGGATTATCTCATATCGTGACATTGTCTGTTTAAGATCTGCACAGTATCTTACTACTTCTTGTGAGTGGTTAGGAGTGGTTGATTGTTTTTGAGTGTTTCCTGTGAGGTTAATGTTTATTTTGCTGTGAGCTAGTTTACGATCAGTTGAAATACTTTCAAATGAAAAAAAAAATATCAAATTTTTTTTTTATATTACATTACATTTTATTTTGATGGTCCCCTTAGTCTATTGACTATAGGCAACTTTGCAACTACATGTCAACTAACTCTCATTAGAGTATTAGTAGACTTGGGTTAAGGTTAGGGTTGGTAGAATAAGTTGACGTACTTGCAAAGTGTTAGCAGATATTTAGCGGACATACTACTAATACTTCAATGACTGCAAAGTTACTTATCAACAGTTGTCTAAAGGGTACCATCAAAATAACCATACTGATATTACAATAAAAATAGTTCAAAGAAAATGTGTACACATTCATCTGATCTGATATATGATTTTATGACTATTGGAGGGGAAATATTATTATTATTATTATTATTATTAAGTGGTCTTTGCTTTAAGTAAAGTGAAGTTACTTTTACTTAAAGCAGACAAAGACCACTTATAAATAATAAGACCACATTATAAAGCCTTTTGGATGTTTTCATGAAGACTTTGTCATTTTACAGTAAAAACACTACTAAGATGTACTAAGTTCTTTAGGTCTTAAACAGTGGCACGATATAAGACTTATAATACATTATAACTATGGGAAATATAATTCATTGTAACTTAAGTGGATGCAACATGTTCATTGTGTGTTATAAATCATCATACTCTTAAAAGCTATAACCACAAATAAGTAAGTTTTATAATACATTAAAACTGTTGTTATGATTATTTATGAGATGATACAACATATTATAAGTTTTTTTTTAAATGCATTATTCATTCATTATAATGCCTTAAACATACCCTTATAATGTATTACAAATATGGGCTTCATAGAAAGTGTTGCATCAAAAGTAGCCTTGATTCATAAAGATGCTGGTCAAATTACTTACGATATCAAAATAGACTGGTAAAAAAAAACAAAGTTACAGTCTGCACAAATAACAGCACCTTTTTGGTGTAAAAGTGGAGATTGCTTACTTGCCTCTACAAAGCTACGAATAGAACTTTGTGATGGCATTGACAGACAAAGAAACATCATCACACACTAAATAACGATAAAGCGGTCATAAATTTTGTCTTGTGGGTGCCAACCACTAACAAGCCCAAATACACAACTGTATTCTGAATAAGCCCAAAAAAATCTCAACCCGCATCTACCCAAATCTATAAGCAACTTCTAGAAAAAAACAAGCCCAAAGACGTTTATAATAAGCAGACTTGGCAACCCTGTACGGTCCACTGCCTAGGAGCAGATGTGGATGGGTCACTATGAAACGGCCTCACTACTGTGAGGACACTAAAATCACCATAGTAACTATTACTGTCACAATACCAGCTGATTGACATTGTTATCACACTCTGAAATGAAATAAAAAAAATATACATGAAACAAATGACAGAAAATTTCTAAAAGTTTTAAAAATGTGAGAAACAGTGCAAGGTCTTGGGACACACTTTCAAACCTTATGGGGTCATAAAATTGTGGCACTCACGAGTGAAAAAGCAGCGATAAGCAGTGTAAAACAGTGAAAGATATTGGTAACAATAACAATATCATTCTCTGTGACCCGACCTTACACCATCTGAAGCACATCTTATTTTAAGTAATTATAATCTTATATTTATAATTTTATATTAATAACATGAATAAGGCATAAACATGCTAACTATAGGACTGTATTTTTTAAGGGGGCAGGGGACACTATTGGCCATTTTCATGTAAATATTGGTATGCAAAGCCTAATATGTGTCAAAATACAATAAAAAAAAAATCATAAGTACAGTGTTTCGGTAATTCAGAGCTGATTTGACTTTTTGAACTTCCCCTTGCTTCTCATATTATTTGTGGACTTCCTCCTCCCCTTCATTAGCCATCTATGTGAAGTGAAATTAGATTAAATTCAATGAGGGTGAGCGGAGTATGACTCGGTCACAAGTGTGTGTGTGTGTGTGTGTGTGTGTGAATGACATCTCTGTCTTGTGCAGTCATGTCTCTGTGGCTTCCTGTCAGCTGCTCTTTCTCACAATGACCATCAGTGTATGATACAGTATTTCTCTCTTTATGTGTTTATAAACATTAGGAACATTTTTAAATCTAAATCACATTTACAAACTCAACTGGAGAATGTGAGACTAAATATTGCTTATAAAATTTAGTTTCAAGACTACTTCATAAAAAGTCAGCGTTCAACAACTGTCTATAGCCACACAATGAAATAATTCTGCTGTCTATGAAAGCTATTAGAGCAAAGAGCAGCAGCTGTTGTTGTTTGGCGGGCTGGCAGAACATGATCAGAGCGATATTCCAGACTGCCTTCTGACAAAAGACAGCTCAGCTCCAACGTCAGTCCGTCACCATTATAATTGCAAAAGTGTAGCTCTGGAGACCAGGAGCAGAGCATTACCGGAAGGATGGGAAAGGAAACCGACGTCCTCTTTGAGCTGAATTACCATAGATTAATGGAGATCTAAATGCTCAGGTAAAAAAAACACAATGTAGGCTACTGAAGGTTTTCAGTGAGAAAGTTCATAATATGCAATTATGCATTTATGTTGAATTATTGTTTTTTTTCCCCCAAAGCGTTAGACATATGCATCTTTAAAAAGACAAGTTGACCATGAGTATCCATGTGTGTGGCGGCTGGGCAAGACTCTGGAAAGTCACAGTCTTCTGAAAACAGGATGGAGTTTTGCAGGCAGGTCGGTTGTGAAGGGGGCGAGCAGGTGGCAATGAACCCTCTATTGTTGAGGGAGAACAAAGGGTGGACTGTGTCATTTAACATCTCATTGAAACACAGAAGAGAACCAGACCACCATGATGACCCCTTGAGGAAGACCACCATTTGCCTGCAGAAATGAACAAAAAGCAGAAGGATAAGAAATATGTTACTATATGTATACGTATTATTTTTGATGGTTTACTAATACAGGGTATATTTTTATTTACTTACCTATTAATCAAATCATTCTGAATTAAAGGTTAACTGCTGACCACCACTTCCCAGTTAACATTAACTAGAACAGATGTGCTACTGCCACCTAGTGAAGATCTAGCAAAAGTACATGGTATATAAAAACAAGGAGAGCAAATAGGTTGGGTGAGTTATTTATTATAACACATTCAGCGAAAGGTACATGTAGTTACAATATTCTATCATTTCATTATTACTTGCTAGGGGACTGTATTCCCTGTATTTTAAAAAAAAAAAAACTTTTTTTTGCAACATTAAAATAAGTGTGTACCTTTTTATTAAGAATTCAAAGTTTTACATATGCAAAATAACTATTAAACATGACAGGAAACATTGTTAGCATTTTTTCATTTATACTTGTCATAGCAAGTATACAATTGAAGTCGTAGTGGTGCCAGAGAAAATCTGTTAAATTAGAATCAATGCAATAAAAAAAAATCAAGTCTGCAGTCAACTTTGGGGGCTAATCTTCATTTTGGTTCACATCATCAAAGGAATAGCTTTATATTGTACTTCCTTACAAATATACTCATACAAATATGCTCAAATTAAGCATGTAAAAAATACTAAATTTATCACCTGTACAAAAAAGCGAAAAGTTTGACTCCCTAGACTTCACAAAATCAACCTGCAAATGAAATCTAAAATATATACACACTAATAAAAATAAACAAAAGCAATCTGAAACAACACTGATGTACAATCATAAATGATGTCACTATAGGGCAGAGTGGGAATTGTGTCAGTCTATGTATACCACAAAATCTAAAGAAAAGTCCCTTGATTTAACAAAAGCAGGCCTTTGTGGTTTTTCTGTTGTCTATAAAGCATAAACTGAAGTTTAATAGGCTGTTAACTCATAGTCTGGGCCGCTACAATGAATAAATATCAAAGCAAACAGACCAGCCTGGGTGTTAAAGAGTGTTGTTGTATAAATAGACCATTCAGGGGCTCCAGGACTCGTCATACGCTTTTCATTAATTTATGCGGGCACCTTTCATGTTCTACACTTCAGACTGTCATATAATGGGCTATTCAAACTGGACTAAAAAAAGATCTGATTAAATATCACAGGGGATAGTGTTATTGACAGAGTGAAATCTCATGACTAAACATAATCCCTAAAGTTTATCTTTTGGAAACACTGTATATACTGTAGAAAAAGAGGGAGATCTGTTGTTCCAAGTCAATAAGGAAGGACTGAATACATTTGTGTGCAAGTGTCCGTGTTTCCTCCTCAGTACTTTGGCACTTTGGTGTAGTCCTCTTGGTGTACACTCTTGCAAAGGCCCATAGAAAGTATCATGCCAAGGAGCTGTAAAAACAAACAATGGTCACTACACTGAGATCAAGATGGAAATGTCCAATCTGTTCTTCAGAAAACTGTGATGTAACATTTCACACAAAGTACAGAGCTGTTATTGGGTCGGTTACCCTAAGATACAAAAGCTAAAAGGAACATATTTGTACCTTATGCACCCTTAAATGTTACATATAAGTACCTTAATGGTACATACTAGTACCTCAAGTATACATATTAGTACCTTTTAAAAAGGTACCGCCCCAATGACAGTTTTGTTTGTTTTCTTTCTTAGAGGGCATTGCACAACTTCATTGATAATAAACACCCCAACATTTCTTAGTAAAGAAGAGGCGTATTGTTCATGCTGCCTAGGGCGGAGGAGATACAACATACCTCAATGACAGCCACACCAAGGCAGATTCCCAAAATAATTCCATAATTTGTGAAGAGCCAGCTCTCCACATTCCCCAGGCAGCCCTGGTGAAGACAGAAAAACACTCTGTCATAAGATCTTTCACCTGAACTAGACCCGTTACCAGATTTATGCAACTCAAAATTCATAAAATTATGAAGGAAAGAGGTATGTGAAATGTAATTTGTTAGCCATCATCTTTCCCAGGCATTGGTAATAAATTTGCCCACAGTCAGTGTTTAGCAAAACTGTGTATTTATATATCATATAAAAGGATAGTCCGCCCAAAAATGAAAATTAATCTGTCAAATTCATCTGTTTACTCATTGTCATGATACCAAACCTGTATGACTGACTTACTTCAGAGGAACACAAGAGAAGATATTTTGAAGAATTTTGGTAAACAGTTTCAGTTCCCATTGATTTGCATCATATTTTTTTGCCATACAATGGAAGTCAATTGGAATGAAAACTGTTTGGTTACTAATATTCTTCAGAATATCTTATCGTGCGTTCCACAGAAGGAGGAAAGTCATACAGGTTTGGAACCAAATTTTCATTGGGTGGACTATCACTTCAACAACGCTTTAAAGGGGTCATATGATTCGATTTCAATTTTTCCTTTCTCTTTGAAGTGTTACAAGCTCTTGGTGCATAAAGAAGATCTGTAAAGTTGCAAAGACTAAAGTCTCAAATCCAAAGAGATATTCTTTATAAAAGTTAAGAGTCAACCACACCTACCTAAAACGTATGTGGAAAATAATGTGTTTTTTTAACCTTAAACCGCATAAACACATTTCACTACACCAAATACACAAAATAATGTTCTTTTTAGCAACATCATATGACCCCTTTAAGAATTACACAAAAAACTAGGGAGAAACTGAGACTTACTTATCACATTAAAATGATTAATGGATAACCAACATTTCCCATACCGTGTCATAGACGGGCCAATCATTAGATGTGACCTGACAGAAGCCGCTATCAGCCATATTATGTGGTGGGAGGGAAGCATTGTGGCAGGAGCATGGGTACAAATCCAGCGAATTATTCTTTATCATATGGTTGGCCTCCCAGTCCTCACGTCCATTCCAGCCACAACACTGCATCTGAGACACACAGAGAAGAAACAACAGGGCATGAAGTACTTTACAATGTTGGCTTGACTACGAACCAGGATTATTCAACCCACTAACATCTTAATCATTTATAATTAGCACATCGACCCACTAATTTCTCATTAAAATGTATGCAGTATTCAGCCTAATACACTTTTCCAGTGCAAAAAAATGTATTTACGTTATTTGAGATGTCACTGACATGGTGTTTTAAATATAAGCAAATGAACAGTCAACAGCCTTAATGTCAGTTCTGAAAGGCTAAACTGTCAACCCAACAAGCATTTCTACATTCTAGAGCTTGAACCTCCCATAGAAACCGAGTGGTTTTCATGGAAATACATTCAAATACATACAGTACATATAATACACGTCTCTAGTCTGAATTAAAGACAATGTATGAGTTACGCCCATTCTCAACTCACTGTTCTCTGGAGGTAGTCCCAGGCCTGCTCTGTGGTTTTGTTCTGTCCGGGGTAGTTCACCACGACTTGGGACACAATTTCGTTTGCTTCCTTCCTCAACTGCAACGAGAGTTAAGCGGGTTAGTGGTTTATTTTTCCAGCCCCAGGTATTTGACCTGAGACTCACTTTGCTGACTGAGGAAACCGTTGTTACTAAGCTACTAAAATGGAAGTTCAAACACACTTGTTTCGCACAAATCTTTTCCCATAAGAGAAGCATGTGTTGCATTTGTATTGGAAGCAAATCTTCAACTGCATGCTCATCTTGTCTCCAAACAGGTTCGTAATTATGTCCAAGATGTCAGGTAAACAAATACAACAAGGAAAACATCTATCATCTACTTGCTCCAAATACTTTATGATTTACTGCATATCTTGCTCAGATGCTTCCTATAGCATCCTCAGAGACACTCGCTGCTGGCTGACCTCGGTGGAGGGTGCAGAAGTGTATGTGTGCATTCGTCCTCATCCTGTGTCTAACACGTGATTATTTTTCTCGGGTCATCATGGTGAAGGTCTGTTCAACAACAGCTATCCTCAAATGCACACACTTTTTGGTATATGCAATAGGGGGCAGTATATTTTCATTTTCAGCCACTGATTCTCTTGACCTCTTTTCAAGCTGTTCCAGAAATCTAAACAAAACCTTCACAATGAAATCTAGCTGGCAAATGGAACACATAGAGATCTGAACTCAACTTTTCCAAAACATTTTAACATGCATTCAAGCCCTAAGTGTCTTGCCCTCAAAAAGTGTTTTGATGCCAGGCTTTAAGAGATGGTGCACCAACAAATGAAAATTCTGTCATTATATCATCATAATGAAAATTCTGTCAAAAACACTTCTTCAAAATATGTTGTTTTGTGTTCCACAGAAGAAATTAAGTCATACAGGTTCAGAACGATATGAGGGTGAGTAAATGATCACATTTTCCTTTTTGAGTGAACTATTATGGTAGCCACATAAGAGCGCTGACTCACTCACCCAGTCCCGCTGGAAGAAGATGAGAATGGCAGCAGCCACTTGAGCAAGGAGGATGAGCAATAGACAGGTGAAGTACTGTAAAGAGAGAAAAAGACAATGGATTAAGATACCACAGACCCATGTGCACGCCCCGCCACATATGTCAGTCTCACATATGTACTGCACAGCCTGCACATATGTGCAACAGAAATGCAACAGCTGGTTCAGGCCAGTCTGCTCGGGTCATGTGACATTTAACCGCTCAGCACAGCAAATTTACACATGAGAGCAGAAGTTCCTTTTGTACTTCGAGTTTGCATGCGAAAAAGCATGTGATTTACAAAAACGGACAGCAACTAAATTAGGAAAGATGGTAAAAACAGTGCTAAACATTGTTGCAATTATGCGTCTTACCAATCCAAGCAAACAGCGGATCTCATAGATGGCCCCCAGACAGCCCAGAAATCCCAGAAGCATGGAGAATGAGCCCACACCAATCAGAATATAAGAGACCACCTTCAGGACCATGGATGAATCCTCTGTTAGTGAGAAATACAAACACAATCCTGGTTACAAACTAATCATAATTGTGTTAATGAGCAGTGATTCAGTAAACAGCCCTTATTTTCCACACTTTGGCAACACTTTCTATACATTAAAAATGGTTAATTCAATAGTTAACATGAAATAGCAATGAAAAGTACTTTTGCATTTATTAATCTTGGTTTATGCTAATTTCTCAGGGGTCAGTGCGACTTTTTTTTAAACAAAATTACTTTGACCTTTTATTCAGCAATGACATTAAATTGTTCAAAAGTCACAATAAAGACTTTTACATTGTTTTGTAACAATCTATCTCAAATAAATGCTGTTGTTTTGAACTTTCTATCCTGAAAAAGTACCATGGTTTCGACAAGAATACGAAGCAGAAAACCGTTTTCAACATTAATAATATCAAATGTTTTTGAAACACCAAAACAGCATATTAGAATGATTTCTGAAGAATCATGTAACACTGAAGACTGGAGTAATGTCTGATGAAAATTCAGCTTTACCATCATAGGAATAAATTACATTTTAACCATTAAAATAGAAAACAATTATTTTAAATTATTAAATATTTTTTAAAAATTTTATTTTAAATCTTTCAAAATAATCCTTTGTAATAATTTTTCACTTTTTCTTTATATTTTTTTAAATAAACGCAGCTTTGGTGACCATAAGAGACTTATTTTAAAAACATGCAAAAAAAAAAAAAAACTTTTAAACAGTAGACTATATTTTTAACATTTCAAGTTGTATAAATTAACATACGTTTACAAGAAATAATAACATATATACATAAATTAACATTAACCTAGATTAATAAATGATGTAACCTTATCAAACAGTTTTAAAGTGTTAACACTTTTTATGGAATGTTGAGCTGTACATTTAGCACAATCACTTCAACTCTGCCTAATACAATGTACTATTGCTGGTCAGTTTGCACACCAAAAACTAATTTTGTTCTCAAATACCCCTAGCCAGTAATTACAGTCTCGGGATGTCCTCATGAATATGCATTGTGTAATGTTGAGATGGGGTTGGCAAGTCTCCCTTGCGATCCTGACTGAGACATAACGGCCTATAGTACCGGGCGATGCTCACTGTACGCAGTTGGTTTAGACATTCTGTGGCTTCACCTCAAAGCAGCAGCACATTCTCCAACTGTGTTCTGGTCCTGCTTCAGTCAGGCTTTCATGTGTATTGACTGAAAAGCCTCTGTCATATCATCCTACCTCAAAATACCTCAATGGCTCCCCAGCAAAAACAACATTACCACAGACAGCCTTGCAAACAATACCACAGTGTCTGTGTGACTGTGGGTGCAGAGGATACAATGGCCCATCATGTGACCCGATGTAATCATCATTACGAAACCAAGCACTTAGATGAGATGACCATCTCAACTCTGATGATTACAGCATGCGTCAAAGCACAAATAACAGAATGAGTTCATCTTTTCACACGGTTGAGAAGGCTCTGTCTACATCTTACATAATTTAGACTATTTAGTAATTAATGATTAAGAGAGAACTGGATACTGGGAAAAGGACAACCCGAGACTGTAATTACTGGCTAGGGGTATTTGAGAACAAAATTTGTTTTTGGTGTGCAAACTGACCAGCAATAGTACATTGTATTAGGTAGAGTTGAAGTGATTGTGCTAAATGTAAAGCTCAACAGGCCATAAAAATAGTGTTAACACTTTAAAACAAGGTTTGATAAGGTTACATCCTTTATTAATCTAGGTTAATGTTAATTTATGTACAGTATATATGTTATTATTTCTTGTAAACTTATGTTAATTTATACAACTTGAAATGTTAAAAATATAGTCTACTGTTATCGTTGTTTTTTTTGTTTTGTTTTTTGCATGTTTTTAAAATAAGTCTCTTATGGTCACCAAAGCTGCGTTTATTTCAAAAATATAGAAAAAAGTGGAATCTGGAAACTGAGAACCAGCGGATTGCATTTAGTAAGCAAGCAAATCCAGCATCCTAAGGAACAATGTGAAGTGAGTTATCTGATTTGGAATCATTTCAGCCCATTCTGTTCATTGCGAAAAAAAATTCACAAGATTCACAGCAGTTGGCTTTTCTGAAATGTTTGACTTAACTATAGGTAAACAGCTTTTAATATGATTTATTTAGAGTTTTACATTGGAAATAGTGAGACACGGTTCTTTTGTGCCATGTGGTAAATATTATCAAAATTCTCTGTCACCATAACAAACCCACAAACAATAGCAGAATAAAGAACAAGACCTTTTTCCTTAACAAAGCAAATGCCTTTTTAAGTTCAACCACTATATTCAGCAGAAACCAAGTTGAAAGCATTTGGCTAAGGAAACCAGTTGCAATGAACGCAACAATTCTGTTTCAGTTATTCCCTCCAGTGCCCAAACCCCAAGAATGGGCAGTGACATTGCAAATAAAAGCATAAAACATGTGTCTGCACTTCAGCTTTGAATGTGTAGGCCTTTGTAGCTTCAGTACTGTAAATCGCAAACCATCCCATGCTGGTAAAGTGCCTAATGGTGTCTAACGGAAACAGGAAAATCCTCTGGGGATCAGTTGAGCCAGTGAAGGCCACTGGCATCTGGATTAGAAAAACAATGATGTTTAGAAAACTTGTTTTTTTTTTTTTACCATGGGCTCACTGTTTGTATGCATGGCTGGAAGTCCCAAAAAACATCCAGCAGCCGCTGTGCACTGCAGGAATGTGTCTGTCAGATGAATTATGACATGCAAAGGAGGAATACAAGAGGTTCGCAAATTCACTGCTGTTGGTGTCATGCTATGGTGTGAGTCTGCGCTTTTTTTTTATCAGTTTTCTGCTCTGAACAATCAATCAAGCAAAAACCTTTCTATGGCGCAGCCACTCAGACTGGGTTCAAGTCTTGGGCCAGACACACTACATTTTGCAAGACAACCTTTAAAATGCCGTGACCTTTCCAAGTCAACTACTGTAATGGTTGACTTTCAGTGCATTTTAAGCAGTGTTCATTTTCACACAACCTTATGTTGCAGACTAAAATAAAATTTTGTCATGTCATATTCATTTATTTTAATAAATTTTACTTGGATTAAAATGGCCTCTAATTTTAGTCTATGAGAAAGGACAAAATTAAGTTAAATATTCAAACATTTTATATATTAAATTTATACCACCATACATTCGCTGTTCAGTTTCAGCTTGTGCCACTCAAGCGAGTCAATCCACAACATTTTTGAAGGATTATTAAAAGCATTCATATTCTTTCTTGGATTTTCCTTTTCAAAACGATGTTAGAGTTAATTTCTTGCTGTATTTGTCTTTTACCATATTTTCGTCAACAGTATTTTTTAACTACAAGCATTTATTAATCTTCATGATGTGCTTTTTTATTGATGAAATCAAAAACCCTTCATTATTGACCACTTTTGTCAGTAATTATGTTGACACTGGCTTTGAGAAACACTACTGATCAAAAGTTGTTGTTTTTTTAAAGAAATGATTACTTACAATTCTGAAATTTGTATTAAATCAAAAGTCTCAGTAATGACTTTTACATTGCTACTAAAGATTTCTGTTTCAAACAAACTGTGTTCTTAAATCAACTTTATTAACTTTACTATTATTCTTTAAACTTTCTTAAATAATAATCAAATAATTCTGAAAAAAATGTATCACAGTTTTCACAAAAATCTAAAGCAGCACATCTATTTTCAACACTGATAAAAATAAGAAATGTTTCGAGCAGCAAATCAGCATATTAGAATGATCTCTGAAGGATCGTGTGACACTGAAGACTGGAGTAATGACTGCTGACAATTTAGCTTCGCCATCACAGGAATGAATTACATTTTAAATATATTAAATAGAAAATAGTTATTTTAAATTGTAATTATATTTCACAGTATTACTGTTTACTGTATTTTTGATTTAATAAATGCAGCCTAGGGGAACATAAGAGACTTCTCTGAAAAACATTTTTAAAATCTTCCCGTTCTCAAACTTTTGAACTACAGTATAGATTAAGACCACTTGGAATTAAGTGTCAGAGGCAGATATAGGGTCATTCTTTTCCCTCCTTGCATATACTTGCTCACTAGTGTTAATTTGTTCTTTCCAATGACTAATGCAACGAGAGGCCTGATCTGAGCATTGACGTGATGCATGCTAATGAGACAGTCGCTAAAAGAGCCCTGTGTGGCAGCGAGGGAGCACCTGCACACTGCCTCAGACGTGCTATGTCACACACAGGCCCTGCCTGGCTCGCCACAGAGCTGTGAACTCAATAGCTGATCCGTAGCCAGCTGTGAACATGTAGCGCTAGCTTGTTTGGCAGTGTCTGTAAGACCCAGACCCAGTGACCCAGAGCTCCTTGCAATGGCCTCTGGGATGGAAAACAGATCAGAAGTGTGCAGGGGGTGGGGTGATGAAAAATACAGAGCCCATCATAGACAATCTGTCCAAAAGCCTGAATCATACACTTTAAGACGAGACTTACGGTGATCATCAAACAAAATGAAACAAGAGACAGATGGCCCCTGTAAAAGTGGGTCTGAGTCACTGGTGCATGAGCCCAGGAGGTTTTATTCAAAGGTAGAACGGGATAAAACTTCACTAATAAGAGCATAAAAAGACAAGACTGACGACCAACTCTTCTCATCACTTCCTCTGGATTTTACTTCAACCAACCAACAGCAAAGGAACTCTCCCATGGGTCATTAAATAGCCTTTTAGATTAATGTGAATGTATTTCAAACCATCCCAGAGAAAATGGCCAGTAGATTTAGGTTATTAGGAACATCATTTTCCTTCTTGTTCGTCTGCATGATGTTTTATGGTTTTCTCTTAGTTGCACACATTTTATGCAGACACTTACGCAACACCGCAATGAGGCTCTGATTGTCTAGGAGGATCCACAGTCCAAATCCCATAATCGTAGCGCCGAAGATCTGTCGAGAGACAAAAAGGAATAGACAGGGGGCAGAGGAAGAGAGAGGAAAGAAAAAAGAAGAAGATAATTAATCATGTGCTGCAGGACAGGAGAAGGAACGAGGGGCCCCACATTTCAGTTTACAAGCTGCAACTTGTTCACTCCAAATCTCTTGGACAGAGCTAAAGATGGAAACTCTAGAATTAATGTGTTCCCTGAACGACAGGAAGGTTGTGTGCTTGCGTGTGCGCGAGTATGTAACAAACACACTAATCCAAGCCCGTAGGAAGCTATGAACCTCATTTCTAACTGTGGGGTTCCAGACTCATTCTGCTTTGCTCTCAGCTCACATCTGGGACTGATTGGGCTGTGCTTCTGCGTGGCAGTGGCAGGAGGGGAGGGGGAGCTCAGAGGATGTTCCATGAGTTCAAGAACACCACAGCCTTCCCTAAACCCACTCGGACAAGCGCCCCATCTCCTCTCCTTATGTCTAACACCAGGACACATGCTGGGGTGCAAGGTTTAGGGATGCATGGTGGGGCACTAAAGACCCCATTATGCTCACAGTGAAGTTCTTTTGCATTCTTGGATTGGGGGTCAGGTTTTTAGGTTTGAAAAACCTGTGCAACAGTAAACTGTTAGCAATCTTTTCCAGAAAGCTCAATTTGGCAAGCTGTTTCAATCTCCCAAAAAAAAAAATCCAAATGAACATGCCAGTTCGTTCCTCGATTTCGCATTAAGTAACTTAATTTGTCAAAATGCTGTTTAAGCCTATTGACTAAGGTTTATGATTTCTGCATACAGATACTTTAGTTATTCTGGTGCAACTTCACAAATAAAGTGCATGGAAATGTGGAAATAACAGCGATGAAGATAAACCCAGCAACACTTCCTTGAAGGATTATTTTATTTAAATCAAACCAATGCTTGATCAAGCCAGGAAAAAAACATGAACACACAAAATATTAAAATGATAAATAATACAATAATTAATCATATTTCAATGTGTTATATATGATTTAAAATAATATTTAAAATATTATTTAAAAAATAATATTCATATAGAAATGTATTTTACTAAAATGTATTTATTTAGATATTTTTTACAAATTGTTGTTCTCTTTCTCCTCTGTGTTTCGTTTCTGTGTAGTAATCTAATGTAAACTTTGTGTACTGCAAATATTGTGGGCTCTTATAACACATTGTTTGTGTCATTCCTCATTTGTAAATCGCTTTGGATAAATGATAAAAAATTGCTACTGTAATGAATAAATGTAAATGCAAAGACAAGAAAATGACAACTGCCAATCAGAACACACCAATTTCACCAATATAAAACCTTCTCTTGATGTTCTTGTCATATATTTGACTTCCTTAAACATTTTATCATTTAAACATGTATTTAAGTATACAAGTTGGGTTACAAATGGCTGGAATTGATCATTGGGCTCTTCCTGCGCTCTTTGAGCCTGAGCACCCAGGCCTGCAGAGAATAAACTTGGATCAGAGATTTCAATTTTTTCCTACATGGAACAAGCCCAAGGATCACAAGGGAGAGTAGGCTGTTTCTCTCTGAGATGGAGAAGAGTAAACTGTCTGGGTAACAAATGGAAAACACTTAATCTGGATCATAACTAGAGTGCATTCTTGTGACAGAGGTGCAAGACTGCTATGGTGCAACTACAACTAATAAACATGTTTTTTCATCAATGAATGTGAGACCTGATTCAATGAATATCAGTGTTAAACTAATGTTAAGAAAACTGGGACATCAGCTGTGAGTGAGCTAAAGAGCATCATTTATAAAAAAAGAAAGGCTTGGGAAAAGGATTGGTAGAATGTTTCAAAAAACCTTCCAAGAACAGTTTGCCCCATACCTAATGCAGTAACACTTTATAATAAGGATCAACGCGATTGTTTGTTATTTTCTGTCATGTTAATTTTTACATATTAACATTAATGTGTTCGAAAATAATATAAATAAACAATAGAATATTTAAAAAATAACATTAACCTATATTAACAGTTTACTAGCTCAAATGATTGAAACAACTAAACGTGTTCTTTAAAAACTAAAAAGTGAAACTTACAAAGAAGATTAAGTTGAAGAGAAACAGGAAGTACTTGGTGGCAGCGATGCATCCTTTCCCCATTTTGTTGACCTGTAAAAACCCAAAACAGGGAAACAGCAGTAAATTAAGGATCAGTGTATATGATACATGACACCGATTAAGAGAAAAGGCAAGTGGGCAGCATAACAATGTTTAATTCAGTGAAATGAACAGACAGCTGTAAGAATCACAATAACTTTTTTTTGTAGGATTAGTGATGAGAGTTAAATAGAAAAAAAAACAGAATCTGTAAACAAAGATAGTTTTCATCATGCACACAGACTAATATACAATACATGTTTGCTACAGTTTAAATATTCAATATTGCTCCCAATTGCTTTCAGACAGAGCATGCTGTCATCATCAGAATAATCTATGGAGTACACATATCTAAATTCCACAGGATCAATCAATACTCTCCTCTGGACTGCGTGATGGCTGTTGCCACAGTTTTTTGACGATGACCCACATTCCAGCTATCATTAATAGGTTAGTATTAGCAGGCTTCTCGTGCTATTTGTGGGCCTGTTGGTGTGCAGCATGGTGCACTTTGGCACATCAGTGACCTCAGAGAGGGCGAACGAATTGTCAGTGATGATAAACAGATATAGAGCAACACCACAAAGCAGATCAGGCCACAGATGAAGAAAACATTATTGCTGGAGCAAAGAGATACTATACAAGAGATACTACATCTGAAGAACCTCTTAAACCCTGGCTAAATGTTTTACAGTGAAATATCACCTTTGACTGGGAGTATCAATAAACTATAAGCAGCAGAAAATTTTATGGGGGCTTATGCATTAAACTGATCAAGGGGGAAAGAGTAAAGTCTTATACAGTTACAAAAGATTTCTATTTCATGTAAATACTGTTCTTTGAACTTTCTATTCATCAAAGAATCCTGAAAAAAATATTAAGCAGCACAACTGTTATCAAAATTGATAATGATAAATGTTTTACATTAGTCTGATTTCTGAATGATCACGTGACATTGAAGACATACACATTGAAGATATACACAGTGGGTATAGAAAAGAATCACCCTGGTTCTGTGTTGTACCATATACCATCCACTTCTTAATAATAGACTTCACTGTGCTTCTAGGCATTGATAAAAAAAAAAATGTGATTTTTTTTTTGTATCCATCTCCTGACTTGTGCCTGTCCACAACTTTATCCCAGAGATCTTTTGACAGTGCCTTGCCATTCATAGTTGGTTGTTTGCTTCAGTTGCACTACCTAGGACTGAAACTGATCACAACTGATCACAGTTGAAGTCAAATGGCTTTGTGTGCCATTGAGAAGGTGATAAGCTACACCTGATTGAGTTTACAAGTCATTTTTAGGAGGGGGGTTATCCTTTTTCCAACTTCTGTTTTGTTTTGTTTTCTGACATGTTGGTGTTACATCTTTCACTTGAATATTATAAGTTGCAATGAGTAAATACAGCTGAATTAATCAAAAACTGTCCCCGTCTTCGTTTCAGGCTGTTTCTTTTCTATATATATATATATAAAAGTGTCTAAAAAGAGGATAAAAGTGGATAAAAGAGCCAAAATATCCCATAAGCCAATGTCTGTCCACAGAGTTTCTTAGTCTTTTTTTTTTGGTCTTTTTCTTCAAGTTGTGTAACAGAAAGAAAAGCATTTTATTCAAACTTAACAAGCAAATTTACATGAACTTCTAGTTTTTCATCAGTTCATGAAGAACTAATCTTGTGAGACAGGAATGCAGTTTAAAACGTGTTTAACTTGCTTGTTTCAATTTAGTTTTGAAGAGAGAATCACAGTGCTGCTGAGCAGAGGCCAACCAGCTCAATTAAAAATCTCTCATATTTTTCTACCATGGGAGAGATTGTAATGTTTTTTTCAGATGCTGATATGTCCCATGCAACAGAAGTCTGTGGAATCAAATTACCTACACTTCCTCCTCATTCTGCAGAGTGAAACAAGGCCTTATTTTTTTACCTTAAGTGAATTTCCTAATGTCTGTACTATGTCTTACATTAGACAAACATAAAGGGTTGTAGACAAATTCAACCTTGATGAAAGCACTGTTGTGCTTCTGATCAAGGTCAGCATTGAGCATTATGGTCAGCATTATGTACCACATATGAAGGTCACAACTATTATGTCAACACACATGTAACTTATCCGAGCTCAGTCAGACAGATAAAAAGTGTGTCACAATGCACTAAAATTTGAATCAGGCCAGCACACCACCACAGGGAGAGACATGGCAATATATATTTAACAGGACCTGTTTATCAGTAGTAGTTTATCTTATCTCTTTCATTGCCGAAATTGCTTTAGCAGAAATAACAAAATAACCTTAAATCACCTGAAAAGCAAAGCAACGCTTGCGAAATGAGAGAATCTTAAAAGCAATTACTTGTTTGAGAGTATCTTAAAAGCAATTACAATTATCCTTTGAGGAAAGGCAGGCTCAGCCCTCATTCTGAAGTTCATCAGCATTCAGCTCATCTACCCAGTGTACACTGGGGCTCTAGTTCACACCTCACTCTCCAACCACCCTCCCCCACACTCACAGAGATAGAACCAGCTTTAATTACCCACCACGACAATGGCAGCTTTCAGCCACGCTTTTCAAATCGAACAAAAGGAGAAACTCTGCACACTCAGGAGCCCACTGTAGCCTTGAAGTAACCACCAAACCAATGACATCCCTAGAGGTGCGGCAACTTTACCATTCAAAGTAAACATAGATGTGCACAAGTGTCATGGAGTCTATTATTAAAACTACAAACATCTTTGCTGATTGAGCAAGTATGCTTTATATAATGTAATTGAGCTTACTTGCAATCGGTTCAGCTACAAAATGAAGCCTAAAGCCAATGATTCAAGGCCTTCTAGTCTTTGTCATTTCCATGACAACTTCATTTGAACTTGCGCATACCAAAAAGGTTGCTATGGTAACCATCAAGCGGGCTGGCATGAAGGGGTGCAGAGTGTCCCCTCTTGAGAGACTAAACAGTCTCTCACTCCTCACAGCACGCAGAAAAAGAAAAGTGAAACCCCAAATAAGGGGAAGTCCACAGGGGCCAACGGCCTAGTCAGTTACTTCAGGCAGAAACAAGGCGTACATTCATTAGGACGGTTAATCTCTCCACCTGAACACAAAGACCAACTTGATGCCACCAGTCGTGTTAAAGTGGGCTGTGCAAGCTACTAAAATGGCCCAGAAATGTTATTAAAATTGACGGGTTTTATGATGAATGATGACTATGGTTTTAAAAAAACAATAACACTTTAACAACAGGGAGGAACCGATGTTCATTTGACACATCACCTAATGGAATGAGGGCAAACTGGAACTGTACACTCAAAAGAAAGTGTTATTGTTTAGACGTTACTCTAGCGAAACTCAGATTAGTTATGTTGCATGCACGTTGCTTGTGCACACAAATTTTACTCTAAATCCAACTTCGCTACTGTATAAATTAATCAGTAAAGTATTAAAAGTATAATGTATTACTGTTATTAGGCTATTGATGCATTATTTTGTAACTTAGGTTACTGATTTGTAGTTCAATTTAAGGGATAGTTCACCCAAAAATGAAAGTTCTTTCATCATTCACTCAACCTCAAGTTGTTCCAAACCTGTATGAATTTCTTTCTTCTGCTGAACATCAAGATATTTTTTAAGAATACTGGTAACGTAACAGTTTCTGGTCACCATCAACTTCCATTGTATATTTTTCCATACTATGGATGAATGACAATGGGGACCAGCAACTGTTTGGTTACCCACATTCTCAACAGAAGAAAGAAACATACAGGTTTGGACAACTTGAGGGTGAGTAAGTAATGAAAGAATGTTTATTTTTGGGTGAACTATCCCTTTAATCCAATCATCAAAATCATAGAACCTAATTTGTAGGCAAAGACAGACTGAAACTACACAGTTAATGTGTCAATCAAATTCCTATTCCCCTCCAAACAGAAAAAGTCTATTTCAATTCTCTTGCCAAATCACTTACAGTTGTAAACCGACCTGACCTACATTCGACAGATCTCATATTACAGTTCATAACCAGTGAATTACCCAATCCTCAAGCTCAAGGATCACATTTTTATAAACTGAAAGCGAAATCATGACAATGAGTGGGAGAATAAACAACCCTTGAAATGTTTTCATAATGTTTTATAGAAGTAAACTATGAACAGGAAATTAAATCCAAACTAGTAAAGTGAAATAGAGTTTTAGGACAGTTGAAAAAGCGACAATTGTAAACTCTGTTCACCATTACTGCATTAATACACAAACTGCTAACAGAAAATATGTTACACATGACACACCAAAACATTAAAACTGACCGTGATATTAAAACATTTGAAAAGAAATTCAGAGACAACTCATGACTGTCTATTTAAACTTCTCATTCAGTCTCCAATCTTCAGTCGTGTGAGATGTATAACCGAAATATTCAGAATAATAAGATATACAATATTAATTACATAAAAGGTTATGTTTTCAAAAAATACTCACGTATAGTGTCGGGATGGGAAAATGAGAATAGTAGAATAAATGTCAGCTGCGCGTCTCGTCCAGCGTTAATGAGTCTAGTGCGAGTGAGCAGCCTGGAGTTGTAGGATAAAGACTACTCACAATCTCCACCAAGTGGTTTTTATTGACATTACAACAGTGGTTTTCAACCGGTGAGCCATTGACCACTTGGGGGCCTCAGTGAACTGCTTAGACAGCCACAGAATATCTTTAAAATTCATCACCATTACATTTAAACGCTTAACAAACAAAATTAACCTTTTTTCTTATTTGTGCCCTGGAAATGTGTCAGGTGATCCTAAGCGAACATATATTTTAGACCCAATCTAATCTGGTGTAGCCTATTTAACGCTGGCCAGGTCGCTTTCGCTTCAGGAAGCTAGCCTACTATAGCAATAGTACGCTGCTCGAGCACTTTTAGTAGGCTAGAGCAGTGTTTCCCAATCTTTTTTAGTCGCGGCACCCTTTGGAAATTTTAACAAACTTGTGGCACCCTACAAAATTTATTTTGTCACAATATTTGAATTTCTAACTTCGATATGATAATTTGAAAAGTATAGATATTCGGTACAACAGGGAAGAACTGCAGAATATAATGTCATACAGATATTTTTGACCAATTTATATGACAGATTTTAATGTAGGCTTTTATTCATATGTAAACATTGTTTAATTACCATTATAACTAGCTATCTCACAATTTTTTGCTCACTCAATGTTTTTTTAATTTTACAGTGGGGTAATTTTGGTGCAGTAGCAAGATTTGCTTGATTTCAAACTTTGAATTGAATAAAAAATGACAAGTAAGCAGTCAGTAATAAAATAAGAACAAATAAAGAAATTAATAATGATAGCACAAATAAAAAATAACGACAGGCCTTCGAATTAAATAAATTGCTTTTTATTTTGCTGCGGCACCCCGGTTGGGAAACACTGGGCTAGAGGACAGTACAGACATATCAGAAGCTTGAAAATCATTTCAGCAAAAGTGTAAAAGAAAAAAAATCTGTAACAAACGTTGAGAACCAATACCGACTGTGATGGACATTTACTTTGCTTAATTCATCTCCAACTAGACTGCATATGAAATGCTTTTGAAGTGCCTTTTATGGAATTTTAATTTTCTTGCACATAGTAGCCTACATCCTGAGCATCTTAACCGCTGGGCTAGAAAGAACTGGTTTTAACTAGTTACTGTTGACACTTTAGTCTCACACGTCTGTTTTTCTCTACATCTTCTAAGAGTAGATAGTTCCTTCCTACAGTCACAACTGTAGTAAGCAACTACAGTAGCATGGGTGCTGTATGTTTGTTGACTCTCTTTGCAAAGAATAAAAGAATACAAAGACGGGGGGGGAGAAAAGTGAAAGCTTCAGCAGAGGGGAAACCCAATTACTTGAGCTAGAAGCATGCAGTACATTCAGAACAGCTGAGCTGTACCAATAGCTACCTAACAAATCTGCTCCCCACTCGCAGCTGTCATCAACGATTAATATTGAAAGTGAAAGATGCATTCACTTTAAGAAACGCCATCTGCTGAATACAAACTTTTTGGATACTAAAAAAATGACAGCATGTAGGTAAAAGAAAACTGAAACCCCCGAAAC
The DNA here is from genome assembly GCF_001515625.1 of Sinocyclocheilus rhinocerous. Lineage (NCBI taxonomy): Eukaryota > Metazoa > Chordata > Actinopteri > Cypriniformes > Cyprinidae > Sinocyclocheilus > Sinocyclocheilus rhinocerous. Next base: position 1,571,175 of record NW_015641116.1, read on the forward strand.
CCACAGTTACCCAATTACTTGAGCTAGAAGCATGCAGTACATTCAGAACAGTTGAGCTGTACCAATAGCTACCTAACAAATCTGCTCCCCACTCGCAGCTGTCATCAACGATTAATATTGAAAGTGAAAGATGCATTCACTTTAAGAAACGCCATCTGCTGAATACAAACTTTTTGGATACTAAAAAATTGACAGCATGTAGGTAAAAGAAAACTGAAACCCACAGTTACTTGAGCAAGAAAGCAGTACATTCAGGACAGTTAAGCTTCAATATGCAAATATATGTTTAGGCTATTTAATTTCCATATATGATATATATCGTCATATTAAGTAAAACATATAATTATGAAAAATATTCATATTAACATATCTATCTCATAAAAATATGTATTGGACATATATGTCACGCACATGTATATCCATCCTAAAACCCCTCAATAAATATAAAGGCACATATTTAAAAAAAAAAAATCAAAAACATATATGAACATACAGATTTTTTTGCATATATGTTGCATATATAAAATATATATTGTTGACATACTGCAACATATAAAACCATATATAGTCATGGCCAAAAGTTTTGTCAGTGACATAAATTTTGTGTTTTGCAAAGTTTGCTGCTTCAGTATTTGTAGATTATTTTTCCACATGTTTCTATGGTATACTGAAAAACAATGATAAGCATATCATAAGTTTTAAAGGCTTTTATTGGCAAAAAAATAAAATGAGTAAATATTTACAGTGTTGACCCTTGTTCTTCATAACCTCTGCAATTCGCTCTGGCATGCTGGATATTAGCTTCTGGGCCAGATCCTGACCGATGGCGATCCATTCTTGCCTTATTAGTTGTCGGTGTTGATCACAATTTGTGGGCTTCTGCTTGTCCACTCGCCTTTTGAGGACTGACCACAGGTTCTCTATGGGATTGAGATCCGGGGAGTTGCCTGGCCACGGATCCAAAATTTCAATGTAATGATCTTCGAGCCACTTCTTTATCACTCTTGCTTTGTGACATGGTGCTCCATCATGCTGGAAAATGCACGGATCATCACCAAACTGCTCATGGATCGTTGGAAGAAGTCGCTCTTGCAGGACGTTTTGATACCATTCTTTATTCATGGCAGTGTTTTTGGGCAGAATTATGAGAGAGCTCACTCCCTTGATTGAAAAGCAACCCCACACATGGATGGTGTCAGGATGCTTCACTGTTGGCACAACACATGACTCAAGGTAGCGTTCACCTTTTCTTCTCTGAACAATCGATTTTCCAGATGTCCCAAACAGTCGGAAGGGAGCTTCATCAGAGAAAATAACTTTGCACCAGTCTTCTGCTGTCCAATCCTTGTACTACCTGCAGAATTTCAGTCTGTCCTTGAAGTTTTTCTTGGAGAGAAGTGGCTTCTTTGCTCCCCTTCTTGACACCAGGCCGTTGTCCAAAAGTCTTGGCCTCACTGTGCGTGCAGATGCTCTCACACCAACCTGCTGCCGCTCCTGAGCAAGCTCTGCACCGGTGCCGACACGATTCTGTAGCTGACTCTTCAGAAGGAGACGTCCTGGCGCTTGCTGGACACTCTGGGACGTCCTGAAGACTTCTTCACTGCAGTCGAACCTCTCTCCTTGAAGTTCTTGATGATCCGATAAATGGTTCTTTCAGGTGCAATATTCTTTGTAGCAATTTCCTCGCACGTGAGGGCATTTTGATGCAAAGCGATGATGGCTGCACGTGTTTCTTTGGAGGTAACCATTGCTAACAAGAACAATGATTGGAGCTCTGCTCTTACAATCTATTTAGTATGCTAGTGATTTCACCTGACTAGTACTCATTCACACTTTCACATGTGCTGCTGATATGATTAGTCAATTAATGTTAGCTGGTCATTTTGTGTCAGGATAAAAAAAAACAGTGAAATTAGTTTTTTTGTGAAAAGTTCATTTTTTTTGGCCAATGAAGCTTTTAGCAATTATTTAAAATGCATCTGATCACTCTACACAATAATATAGAAACAATGTGAATGAACACTACAACAGCTTAAGCAGCAAACTTTGCAAAACACAAAATTTATGTCGCTGTCAAAACTTTTGACCACGACTGTACATATTAACATGTACGTATATATTTTATTATGGGGATTTTATACATGTTATAAACTTATATTTTCATCTACCCAGAGCATATACATACAGATATGAGAAAATTTTATGTTGCCTGAGCAGGGTAGGGCAATGTCTATGGTAACATATTAAACTGTAAAATGACTGTAAAAACATAATTTTCAGTTCAGATACAGGCTTTCACAAAAACAAAAAGTTTTATAAAATGATAAACTTCACATTTCAGCCTTTAAACAATTTTTAAGAAAAGAGATGAGTCAAAAATATAAATTATACAATTATCAATCAATATACAATCTACTAGATATATCTTAGTTATTTAGATGCTGCGTCCCAATTCGCATACTTTTAGGGTAGTATAAGTAGGCGAATTGGGACGCAGCAAGACTTTTATAATGCTTTAGCATTAGCTTCTTGTTGATCCACCGTTAACATTTACAACTGCGTAAAAATCATAGATGGTTCGATTTTTGTTTTGTTCTGAACAAAAACACCAGATGGGCTTATTGAAAATGCTAATTCCTTGAAAGGACAGAAATATAGTGGTTTCCCCGGCAACCGCAGTACACAAAGCAAGCGCGACTTTGAAAAGTGCAGCGCTCATATTCATTCAATAAAATCATAGCCTTTGTTAAACTATATCGCAATTCTTGTCTTTCCATCCCCAAATTTAAGACATCTTGACGTCATAATTTAGACTTTCTTGTACCATTTAAGACTTTTTATGGCCTTAAATTTGATTCAACTAAATTTAGGAGTTTTTAAGGACCCGAGGAAACCCTGTATAATTTTGGCAATATGTTCAAAAGGCAATATGCTATAGGGCAATATATCTTACAATTCCGAATGGGCTGCACCAATTCCTGCCAAATGAACAAGCCGTTTTGTCAATGAAGTGAACGCAGCATTTGATCTGAGAAATGTCATCTGCTCACTGTAAAAAATGCAACTGCATATTTTCCATCTTACGAAACCTTTTGAGTCTCAAATACAAAAAAATGCCGTTTTCTTGAAACTACATAAAAATCCTTGTTAGACCAACAGAATTGAACATAAAAACCTTTGTTCGACCCCAAATGTTGTCCCAACTAGTCAAACACAGTTGTCTGACTCTGAACAAAGAATTTTATATTGCTGAAAGGTTAAGGCTTTGTGAGTTCCCAGCATGCATTGCTGCATGAATAAATTATACTTTTTCGTTGTCGTTTTGTCATTATTGTTAGTGGTTTGTTGTGCAGTGATTTAAAGAGCTCGTCTTTTTTTTTTTTACATTTGTTGATTACCACCGTTCTTGAGGTTTGTGTGTCAGTATTGAGGCCTAGAGTATGTTCAACCACTTAAATCGATATTCTGGATATCCTAGTCTTGTACGATGCTTTATAAATAAATATAATGTCGTCAATTGTGGTTTATAACATGTCATTATGTTTTTGATATCATTATAATTTTAATGACATAAACTGATAAAAGAATAAGTCCATGTTTGTCATTCGTAAATAGGCGTAAAAACGGAAATGTGGTGATATTTACACATTTTTTTCATCTAGGAATCAGAAAATAATAAATTTACTCAACAGTACTTGTTGTTTCAGTTGCTGTGACAAGAATAACTTTATTAGCAAAATAAGACGAGCATCATTCCATGAACAAACAAATTTAGGTTGGCTGAACGTAGTATTGTTACTTAGAAGGACTATAAAATAATTGTTGAGACAACTCAAAAGTCTTACTGCATCAAGTTGCCTTGTTTTTTTATGTTTTCTCAACAGTTTATTTTTTACAGTGCTGAAATGCTGTGGGTGCAAATTTGTTGCATGTAGAGATAACAGCATGTGCATAAAACAAAAGTGTAAGTCCCAAAAAGGGGAAGCCCACGGTTATTTGAGCCGAACACAAGCAGTACTTTCAGGACAGTTTAAGCTGTATCGGTAGCTACATAACAAACCTGCTCCTCACTCCTCAAGTCATCATAACATTGAATATTGAAAGAGAAAGCACCATTCACATTGAGAGTTGATTGATTTTTTTTTTCCAGTAGAGTTATATATAATATTCTGTGAAAGTTCAGTGGCCTCAATATACTTTAGGACAGGGCTGGCCAACTTCGGTCCTGAAGGGCCACTGTCCTGCAGAGTTTATCTCCAACCCTAATCAAACACAACTAGCCTGACTGTAGCTTTCTAGTGATCTTGAAGACATTGATTAGCTTGTTCAGGTGTGCTTGATTAGGGTTGGAGATAAACTCTGCAGGACAGTGGCCTTCCAGGACCGAAGTTGCCCAGCCCTGCTTTAGGAGTATGTTTGTGACAATACATAGGTTATTAGATCTCACCCGATTTTAAAACTTTCAAACTGCTCTGGGCACAGCTCTCAACATTTTTAGCTACTTATCAGAATCAGTGCTCCTGGGTGGAAATCAGACAATGACTCAAGAATACTTTTTCCATTTGAAAAACATTATAGATTTATTAAGCACATTCACTGTCTCTCTACAAAAGTAGATACGTAACTGTCATACATGAGTGTTTTTTTCCTTCAAAACACATAAAAGAACAAAAAACGAGAACAAACGTTCTAAAAACTGACGTTGCAATCATCTTCCTAAAAAAAAAAATACAAAAAAGTGTTACACATTCCTGAATCATTCAAATATTTACAAAGCAAAAAGTGACCTAAAAAATATACTGTCTAGTCTATATAATCATGAACTTGCTTTGACTTCAAATCATGGTCCATTGTTTTGCTAGTTAACTATTACTAAACCGTTCAAGAGATATGCAAAGTTTAAATAAACAAACAGCAGTTTTGACTTGACGTTTCCAAAGCACATATTCATATGATCCTCTGATTTCCCTTTAGAATAAAGCCATTTGTTTTTCTCTGGAAGCAATATCAGATCTATGCAGTGTGACTGTCCACATCTCAAATGACAGTTCAGTTATAGAAGCATATACTATTAGGAATAACACCTGCTAGTTCTAATTATAGAATAATCATGTATACGATTATTCACAATTAACTTTTGCTGATGTTGGCCCAGATGTAGGGAGTATGATAAAAGAAATGCAACGTTCTCAGTTATGGCTACATCATAGTGACAATAAAGAGGTGAATAAAATTCAACATGCTAACAATTTTTAAATAAACACTTTGTGGAAGTTGAACAGAAGTATTATTCACTGAATATATCTTTATATAACCTGACATTTTATCTTTATAAAAGTGCTACATTTTAGCGCTACTATCGATCCGCATTGTTGACTTCATGCAATGATCACTAAAGGCATAAAGCATATCTTACCACATACAGTTCTAAAATGTACGACTGTTGTGCATAATGGCAGTTGTTACAAGAATAGTTCACCCAAAAAAGAAAATTCTCTGAAGTTCCCTGTCAATGACGATACACAAAGGAACCATCCTATGAATTCAGACTTGAAACACAGTCGTATTTACTACATTTACGATACTCCTTTTTTGTTCCACAGAACATAGATATAAGTTTTGAACCAAAATAAAAATAAATGTTGCACTTAAATTTTTTGGGTGGACTGTCCCTTTAATATATACAGATACATTTGTGAAAGTAAAGCCATTAGTAGCATGCATCTTGAATGTCATGAAGACATGGAAAAATCACCTGAACCCTCAAAGGATTTTTCAAGTGACTGATTCTCTGTAATCTTTTAATCTGTCTTAAAGGTTTATAATTGCACTATTTACTTTAGTGACTGTTGTGTAAATGTCCATTAGGTATGTAAAGCAGCAAAATGTTACATCTGAATAGGTAGGGCTAGAATTTCTTTGTGTGAAGCCACACAAAGCTGTATTTGACGATCTAACAGTAATACATTTACAACTACTAAGTTAATAAGGTACTTTCTGAAATACTCACACTTTAAATGCCATTTAATACTACATCTGTTATTCTTACCAAAATGTACTGTTGGGAACCTAAATCCAAAAGGAATGTATTTGCAAAGTCTTCACTTTGCAATGTTAGTAACTACAAGTAAATGTAACAATCCTATTTATGTAATATATAAAAAATGTTCGTTGTATTACCCTTTGTCTTGCAGTATACAGTATGTTGTTGTACACTGTGCCATGCTGTGTCTATTGTGCCTGACAAATAAAACCAGTACCATTTTAAAATTACATTCTTGTAATAGAATAACACACCACATACAGGCATACAGAAAGTTCACTAAACTCTTACATAATATGACCTGAATTACAGTCATCTTCCCAAACTAATTTGACACATTTGGGATTCTCTGACATGTACAAATGTGCCATAAATCTACCCTCCATACAATAAAATCTCAGAAAAAGCATTTACAAAAAAGTGAGCTGTCAGATAATTATATCCACTGTAGGTAACATAATGTAACATAAAAACAACAGTCATGATCTGTGGCCCTCTGTATCTAATGAGAGTAAATACCCAGATATTGTACTTACATAAAATGGAAATTGCCCACAAACAGAGGTTTATTTTCAGTCAAGTGTAAATTCATTTGGTCCAGGCAGTGGTGCTACTGTATTCAAAGCATTCTGTGCCGCCAATCTACCCATCTAACAAATAGCTGGCCTCCCTCAGATCTTTTTGGTGCGCCGGCCGAGGTGATGATAGTAACTCAAGGTGATGAAGAGGAAGAAGGTTTCACTGAGAAGAAGAACGATTGCACCGTTGGACAGTGTGCCCATGTCCAAGAGGGTGATGGACGTCACTGGGGGGGGGGGAAATGAGTACAGAGACTAATTTTAAAGTCAGACAAAGTAGTAGTCTGAAGCATACACAGACATTTAGCAAAAGACAAAAGAGTGCCATGCAGCATAGCTACAACACTCAATTCACAAATATATTTAACTCATATGTTATGTTAATGAAATATGTTAATGAAAGGCAACAACATGCCGTCCTCTTTTGGAAATACATGCCGTAGCAACAAACAATGCCGTAAGGGACAGGCTGGATTGTATTTAAAAATAAAAATACAACTAAAAATGTAATAAATACATAAATAAATTAACACTAAAACAAACGATTCAATATTATGTTAATAAACAACCAAGTAAAATAAGTAAAAAATAAAATAAAACAAAATTAAATAAATTATGAATCTAATGGCGCTTTTCCACTGCATGGTAAGGCAAGGCACAGCTCGCTTTTGGGGTTTTTCCACTGGGTACAGTACCTGGTACCTGATACTTTTTTCAGTACCACCTCGGCTGAGGTTCCAAGCGAGCTGTACCGTTAGCAAAATGTGACGTGTAAACCCTGCTGATCACTGATTGGCCGGAGAGCATCGTCATTACCTGCATCATTGAACTTGCGACACGAGACACTAGTATGGAAGGCCGTAAAGACAAATACTTCTTTAGACGTTACGTGTACAGACGATATAACGCGTGGACGCGTAATTGCGTCTAAACACGTTATTTCGTGTACAGACGTTAATGTTTTGGCCAATGGCAAGGCCGAAGACTTGAAATTTTGCATAAAATTAATTAAACATATAATAGTGACATAAATATCTACCTAAGGACATGTCATTAATGAATAATGCATATAAATGTGACGTGTATGGCAAGCCGTTTTAGCATTAAATACTCCTTGCTGTACTAGTCATAATTTAGTTTTGACTAGTCAAAATTCCAATTCCAGATATCTCACAGCTCGCTTTTGGGGTTTTTCCACTGGGTACAGTACCTGGTACCTGATACTTTTTTCAGTACCACCTCGGCTGAGGTTCCAAGCGAGCCGTACCGTTAGCAAAATGTGACGTGTAAACCCTGCTGATCACTGATTGGCCGGAGAGAATCGTCATTACCTGCATCATTGAACTTGCGACACGAGACACTAGTATGGAAGGCCGTAAAGACAAATACTTCTTTAGACGTTACGTGTACAGACGATATAACGCGTGGACGCGTAATTGCGTCTAAACACGTTATTTCGTGTACAGACGTTAATGTTTTGGCCAATGGCAAGGCCGAAGACTTGAAAATTTGCATAAAATTAATTAAACATATAATAGTGACATAAATATCTACCTAAGGACATGTCATTAATGAATAATGCATATAAATGTGACATGCCATCGTACATACCATAGTACGTGGTCGCATGTCAGCACTATCTATGGTCACATGATAATGACGTCGTGTTACGAATGAAGGAGGAGTATAGTATTTCAAAATACAGGCGGCAGAGGAACCATGGTGTTGAGAAATTTTGTGAACAATTGCATGCAAATTTTTCAGGAATGCGCTCACTTGTGTCTAACGGACAATGTGGAAGAGGATACTTTTCAGTCCATAATTTCAAGGTAAGTCATAAGGTACGCGCTGATGGGCGGCATAGGGCACCGCCCGCCCACAGATTTAAGTCAAGTCACCCTCATTTATATAGCGCAATACAGGTTGTTTCAAAGCAGCTTTACAGTGATATCAGCAAAAAAAAAAAATAATATATTGTTTTTGTACTTCTGTTGGAATGTCTTAATTCTTTAAATTTGTATTTCTGTTGGAGTGAGTGTTTCTTTATTTACATTTATACTTTTGTTGAAGGCTGTTGAAGTGTGGAGCAGTTGAGTGAATGAACAGCACTCTCATTACCCACAACTGTGGTTCCCTTGAGCAAGGCACATAACCTCCAATTCTCAGTTTAAACCAGCTCAAATCAGCTGCCATGCTTCAAAACATACGTAACCAGAGACGCAATTACACGTCCACGCGTTATATCGTCCGTACACGTAACGTCAAAAGAAGTATTTGTCTTTACGGCCTTCCATACACTAGACCCGCTAGATTAAATCAGCACAGCCAGCGAGAATCGAACGCAACTTTTTTTGAACGAACAACCGTTTCGAACGAGCGCACCTTTTTTTAAAACAACAAAATAATGCCTGTTTCGTGGTCTCAAAAGTACAGTGTTTCTTTTGAAACAAACTCCTTCGTCTTGCAGTTAAAAACATCCACATGCCGAGAATGAAGAACACCATTCCATCGATATGCTCCATTGTTGTGTGTTTGTTTATATCGATGTGTTTACGATGATGTCACGGCAGTAGATGCGGCGTAACTATAACGACATGTCTATAATCCCGCCCACACTAAAGCGATACTAAACTGCAGTGGAAACGCAAACCGAGCCATACCATGCAGTGGAAAAGCGCCATAAGCATAAAGTACCAGTAGATGCATGTACCATATATTTCAGAAACGTTAGAACTAGACTTTTATTATGTGACAGTCCTAAATACCACAAGTGTAATCACTTTCTTCAACATTTACTTTAGGGGTTTATTGGATTAATTTTGTTTCTAATCCTTTGAAGAATGTGCTTGGATTGGATTTTAAAGAGAGCTTGTTGCCATAAGAGGGCAGTACAGCATTAAGAACAATGAGTATTCCTGACATTCTCTGCTAACCAGGGCTCAAAAATAAAGGATGGCCTAATGGTCTAGGGCCAGTGCTAGAGTGTTTCAGGACAGATTTCATCAGGTTTTATTGACTTGTCCTAGTCTTGGAAGCATCTTGAGAATGGGTTACAAATATAATGCTTTGCATTGTTTTCAAGCAAGAGTTTATAAACTTACCGCTATCATGCAGTAATCGCACATCACAATCATAAAACATAACCTTTCAAAAAAACATAAAATATGGAACAAAACACGACAAATATAAAAATACATATTGAGTAATTCCCACCATCGAATTGGCCATTGATCTGACAGAAGAACACTCACACCTTGCATCACCACAGGGGTATGAATTGTGTCGAACTGTATAAAGACCACTGTATCTCAGTGAAGGGTGCAAAATACAGCCCTTTGAAAATTTGCATACTAATATCATGTGTACATACAGCAAAACTTCCAGGGTTCTGCTGCAGCATCATACTCATGAGCACTCGGACAGATAATGCATGTAATCACATTAGCATAATAGTCTATATCCCCCACTGGTTAAGGCTGGAATCTAAACAAATTGGAGAGGGAAAACTTCTTTACGCTGAATTAGAGGCTGTGTTACACTATTATGGAAAAAAGACAAATAGGCTGCTGTTCCTAATGAAATAAGGGCATAGGGAGGGAAGGGATTTTATTTCCACAAAACACTCTCTTTCACACACCCATAAGCCACCCCTGCAATCTTTTGTAATACAAGACCTCCTACGGTTGACTGTAAGCTCAAGCACGGGGTGAGCCTGGCATGTGCTGTTATTGTGAAGAATCCTAAGACCAGCAGGGAGTCATTACTAGTCCCAATACAGTAGCACTGCCCAGCACTCTGAAAGCCCTGCCCTATATGTGGCTAA
>NW_015641116.1:1581655-1584340 GCF_001515625.1 Sinocyclocheilus rhinocerous
CTTTCAAAAAAATATAAAATATGGAACAAAACATGACAAATATAAAAATACATACAAATAAATAGGTTTAAAATAAACCATGTAAAAAAAAAAAACCCTTGCTATTGAGCCATGCTAATATTCTGAACTGGCTTAAATCAATTATCCTCAAGCCTAAATGTCCCTTAATTACAGGTAGAATAAAGATGCAAGAGTTTATAAACTTACCGCTATTACGCAGTAAACGCAAATCACAAACATAAAACATAACCTTTCAAAAAAACATAAAATATGGAACAAAACACGACAAATATAAAAATACATAAAAATAAATAGGTTTAAAATAAACCATGTAAAAAAAAAAAACCTTGCTATTGAGCCATGCTAATATTCTGAACTGGCTTAAATTAATTATCCTCAAGCCTAAATGTCCCTTAATTACAGGTAGAATAAAGATTAAATGTCAGTTTCCATTCCCACATCCCTCAGCACTGTCTCCCCACTGTTCTCAGGAGAAAGAAAAATCTCTCTCACCTAGAAATTGTACCCCGAAGTAACACGCTTCTGTAAGTAGCGTCCATTGAATGATGACCTTTTCCGCTGTGTACAAGCCATTCCACAGAATTAATGAGATACCTGTTGGGAAGAGCAAAACACTCAGAGTCAATTCTGAGATCATCCTAAGTCAGGTAGAGACATTAAAGGGCACCTATCTATTAAATATAATGCAGAATCTCCTCAAAACACCCAAGCACTTAGGCTTGGAATTAAAAAGCTTGAAATCTGGCCCAAGATCAGAGAACCGATGGTGCCGTGGGTTCTGATATCCTCCCACACTGCGGATATGGATAACACGGAGAGTAGCTGTTTCTTCAACCCTGCTAAGTGCCATCTGCCAGCACTATTTTTCCAGCCTTGCTTGAGTAATTCCCACCATCGAATTCATTTTTAAAACAGAGGCGTAAAATATTCATACCACTTGAAATCATACACTAATCTGGCAGTGAAAAGCTCATCTAGTCATGAATATTTCCTGTGAGTGGGAGACAGAATTGCACAAATGTGTTTACATTATGCATTTGCTATGCATAAATTGAGATGGAGTGGAAAAAGCGAAAGCGTATAGACATGCACATATACGCTACATGGCCAACAGTATGTGAAGAAATGCATATGTAAACATCCCTTTCCAAAATGATGGGCGTTAACATGGAGGTGGCCCATTATACAAAGTGTCCTAATGAGTCCAATACATACACATGCATTTTATTTGAATGATATCTGCAATGCTTTTACAAACGCCATACTTTTTTGGTTGTCCTTGTGGAACTTGTAGTATTTTTTTAAATAATATTTAATGTTTCCTTTTTTAGCCAATTTACAGTGGGTATAGAAAAGAATCACCCCCCTTTAAAATAATCACATTTTATTGCGTTGCAGCCTGAAATGAAGACAGACACAGTTCCCTCTTTTTCCTAATCGGCTTGGGTCTCATTATTGGCTCATGCTTACAGGAGCCCTCAGTATAGGTGCTCTGGGGCAGGGCTCGAAGAGCGCATTTGTTCTGCACTTGCTTATAGCACGGCGCTATTGGATGTGTTCCCCTTAAGTGGCAGCTACGCAACGGTAGAGACAGTTCGAAAGGGAACGCTCCAGTTACTAATATAACCTCGTTTCCGATGACTGTTGCTTGAGTCAAAAGATTATGACGAAATGAGAGCCTTATATAGCAGTCGGCTCCACTCCTTTTGGCGAGTGGAAGCATCACTGATTCGTGCAGCTACAGGAACATGAACAAATCAGGCTTCAATATCAGAGTAAAAAGGAGTTTCCCCTATAAGCATCAGCGACGCAACGCAACACTCATTCCCTTATCTCAGGGAACCAAGGTTACGTTAGCAAAAGGAGCGTTTTTGCTTTATCCAGCTGTATTTACTCAGTGCAACTTATAACATCCAAGTGAAAGATATAACACCAACATGCCAGAAAAAAAAATAAAAAAACAGAATCACAGAATTGGAAAAAGGATCTGACCCCTGTGTCAGTATTTTGTTGAACCACCTTTTGCTTTAATCAGTGTTGGGAAGGTTACATTGGAAATGTAATAGGTTACAGATTACAAGTTACCCTATTTAAAATGTAATAAACAGTGTAACTATTTCAATTACTTTATTAATGTAACATTACATTTGATTATTTTTTTGATTACTTTTCTAAATTGCTAACCAATGATTTCAACTATTAATCATTTCAAAACATTTAAAACAGGCAGGGTTAACCTTATGGCAGTTTTCAACACTGATTACTGTCAGACTTCTCAAAATCCTTCATCACTTGAATTAAGATTATAATAATTTAATTTTAACGCATAGCAGCCACAAAAATCAGACTTTACCACCTTTTTTTACTTTAAGAGGTTAAATACAGATTTAAAATCATAAGAAATAGTTTAATAGCTACGATACTATTTTTGAAATCAAATCATTGCATAGCTATGACAGGAACCACTGGCATCTAACAATGCCTAGGAAAAAAAGTTAATCTTAAGAAATAAAGCATATGCATAAACCCAAATATGAAATAAAACAGTTATCAAATAAGCATGTCCTAAACTCCTGAAACATTGGTGTCTCATATTTTACAGCAGTCAATGCAATTTGGTAAAGAAATCAATTAAATCTGTCTGTGTGTGTGTGTGTGTGTGTG
>NW_015641116.1:1584636-1590594 GCF_001515625.1 Sinocyclocheilus rhinocerous
ACTTATTACTAATTACTTTCTAAATCCTATATCAACCTCGACAAGTTAATGATACAAGGATAGAAATAAAATGGTTCTTTTAATTCTTTCAAATAAATAATAGATAACTACATCAATTATTCTGGTCACACTTTAGATTAGGGTCAAATTCTCACTATTAATTAGCTATTAACTATGACTTTTGCCTCAATATACTCCTAATTACTGCTTATTAATACTCAGTAAAGTAATTGTTAAGTTTAAGAAGTAGTTGTTAAGTTTAAGAATTGGGTAGGATTAAGGATTTAGAATAAGGTCTTGCAGAATAAGACATTAATGTGTTTTTTAAGTAATAATAAACAACCAATATCCCAGTAAAATTCATGCTAATAAACAACTAGTTAATAGTGAGAATTGGACACTAAAGTGTTACCAATATTCTTATTACCTCACCGAAGTATTTAAAGTGAGAAGAGTACATAAAAAGCGTTAGACTTTAATGATTGTTTGCTTCAGTTGTACTACCAAGGACTGAAATATATACATTTACATTTAGTCATTTAGCAGACGCTTTTATCCAAAGCGACTTACAAATGAGGACAATAGAAGCACCCAAAACTAACAAAAGAGCAACAATATGTAAGTGCAAATGACAAGTCTCGGTTAGCCTAACGCAGTAAGTATAGCAAGGTATTTTTTATTTTATATATACAGTATATATATATATATATACATACATAAACACACAAAGAAAAAAAAGTAGATAGAATAGAAAAAATTGAAAGCTAGTGTTTTTTTAAATAAAAAAAAGATAAATAGATAAAGTAGAATTAAAATAGAATAGAAAGTTAGAGGGTCAAATAAGGATGGAACAGATGTGTTTTTAGTTGTTTTTTTGTAGATGGCTAAGGACTCAGCTGCTCGGATTGAGTTGGGCAGGTAATTCCACCAGGGTGCAGAGCCAGTGGTGGTTTTGTAGGCAAACATTAATGCTTTGAATTTTATGCGAGCAGCTACTGGTAGCCAGTGCAAATTAATGAACAGAGGTGTGATGTGCGTTCTTTTTGGCTCATTAAAGATTAATTTTGCAGCGGCATTTTGGATTAACTGTAGAGGTCTGATAGAAGTGGCTGGAAGACTTGCCAAGAGAGCATTGCAATAGTCCAGCCTGGATAGAACAAGAGCTTGAACAAGGAGTTGTGTTGCATGTTCTGAAAGAAAGGGCCTGATCTTCCTAATGTTGTATAAAGCAAATCTTACGTTTTAACAATGTGGTCTGAGAAATTCAGCTTATCATCAATCACAACTCCAAGGTTTCTAGCTGTTTTTGAAGGAGTTATGGTTGATGAGCCTAACTGGATGGTGAAATTTTGATAAAGTGATGAGTTTGTTGAAACCTCAAGCAGTTCTGTCTTAGCCAGGTTGAGTTAAAGGTGATGATCCGTCATCCAACAAGAAATGTCTGTTAGATATGCTGAGATGCGAGCAGCTATCGTCAGATCATCAGGATGGAATGAGAGGTAGAGTTGAGTGTCATCAGCATAGCAGTGATATGAAAAGCCATGTTTCTGAATGACAACCTAGTGATGCCATGTAGACAGAGAAGAGAAGTGGTCCAAGTACTGAGCCCTGAGGCACCCCAGTAGCTAGATCTTGTGACTTGGACACCTCACCTCTCCAAGATACCTTGAAGGACCTATCTGAGAGGTAAGACTCAAACTGGGTTAAGAGTGGGTTTCTTAAGAAGTGGGGTTATATGAGCCTGTTTAAATGTTGAGGGAAAAACACCAGTGTGAAGGGATTTGTTAACGATGTGAGTGAGTGCAGGTACAACAGCAGGAGAAATGGCTTGAAGGAGATGAGATGGAATAGGATCAAGCGAACTAGTAGGATGATTGGAAAGGATGAGTTTAGACACTTCTGCATCAGAGAGTGGAGAGAAGGATGAAAATGAGTGTATGTTTGCGGGTAAGATGTGTTTGACAGTTAAAAAATAGTAAAAAAATATAAAAAATTATATCTGGTCTCTGAATAATTTTTGGTTTGACTGATAAACTTATTACAATCTTTCTATAAACATGCCAAAAAATACAGGCCCATGGTAGGAAAATGTCAAATTTAGAAAAACAGGACTGACTCACAAAAGTGGGATTATCAGATTTGCTGATAGCCCAAGCCTGCCAAGACTGAATGGGCCATGCAGAGGGACACAGTTTTATTTTGTGAAATTGGAAACTTTGGTGTAGCATCTAAAGAGACTGATAGGAAAGTTTGAGTTTTGTTTTGATTTAATAGGTCTATTTTGACAGCAGGCTGGGTGGTTTCACAATGATGGCTTTGTGTTCATAATCCAGGCTGAGGGAGCAGAGCTCCTTCAGACAGAATCAGACAGAGACAGATAAGGATGTGGAAGGTCTTACAATATAATGCTTCCTTTGGTTAGCCTAACTCTCGTGATTCCACAAGTGACATGGAATACTGCAAGAGAATGCTCTCTTTAAAAGAGCATATGAGTAAGCAACGTGCCTCTAACATTACAATTATGAAAACATCATGAAAGCTACAAAATAAGATTTAAAGGAAGGTAATTTATTGCAAAAACTTCTTTTTATCTTAGACTATGTTTCAAAAGGCGATAGCAAGAATTTTTGAAAAATGAAAGAAGTCCATTATGTTCACTGAGGCCGCATTTATTTGATAAGAAAATACAGTAAAATCAGTAATATTTTGAAATATTATAATTTAAATGAATTTCCTATTTTAATATATTTTAAAATGTAATTTATTCATGTGCTGACAAAGCTGAATTTTGCTGATTTAGTGCTCAAGAAATATATTTCCTATCATCATCAATTTTGAAAACAGTTTTGCTGCTTGAAGTTTAAAAGAAATACATTTATTTGAAATAGAAATCTATTGTAACATCATAAATGGCTTTACTATAACTTGTTAAAAAATTCTGAATAAAAGTATTAATTTCTTTAAAAAAAAATTACTGACCTCAATTTTTGAATGGTAGTGTACATTTTTTGTACAAACATAAACAGGTGGTTAAGATAAGAAGGTCAATGAACCTTTCGCTAAGCCCGGCCTTAAAAACATTTTTTTTAAAAACAAAACTGACCAATCCTACCCTGGCTACTATTGCCATCTGCCAAGTATTCTAACAAACTTGCTCTTGTCTAGTGTTAGCTCTTTATGCCAAATAAAACCTAAAAGCATACTGAAAATGGTACCTTCTTGGCAACTATAATTTTATATTTAAATTCAAGGTTGTTCTAGATGTTCTTAAATAATACCACAGAAAATTCACTCAATGCATTCTTTTCTTTGCCTACATAAAAACACTAACATGAAAGCTTGTCAGATCTACCAATAGTAACCATCGGTTGCAGGCTTAGAGGGATCAAATATTCAGCAGGATATCAGTAGGAAACTATACAGTAGCAATCTACATTTACATATTTTTGAAACACATAAATAGGCATTATCTTTACTTTGATGTGCTCAATAAGAAATTATCACAATTATGTTACCTAGCTATTTCCATTAAAAAAAAAAAAAGCACTGGCTTCCCTAATGGCCATTAAACATGCAGGCTTTCTCTTTCTTCTCCCACCCTAAAAGAGAGGGCTCTATCCATCTCCCTACTCCACCATGCTTCACTAAAAGCCTCCGCAGCATGGGTAATTTAGTGTTGATGAAAACCCAATCTGTTTCTAATGGGAAGCTGTGGCGCTGAAATCCTGACTAAAGGTAATTTTAAAGGGGAAGCACGAAAGTGTGAGAGTGTGTTTGTATGGGGGCGTGTGTCACAGCGACTGTTTTAGTCTCCCAGGAGCACATAAATAGCAATTGCTTATAGTAAAACTCATGTCATAGACAAGCTGACATCAGCCATTTCTGTTTTGTAAATATTTTGTTCAGCAGTTTAGCTTATTGTAGCATGAACAGTGACTGCAATTCATTCAACTGATATTGCCAAAGCAATTTATTGAGACTTGATAAACAAATGCTGCTGTATTTACCAAGTAAACAGCAGTAGCTAATACGGTGGGCCATTGATTATTCTCAGGAGAAAAGTGATCACAGAGTTAAAGTGTTCAGAAAGCATGTCGCACTGAGAAACAAGAGCATGTCATGTGCTATGGAGACCATCACTCAATCGACACCTCGCTCTGGTTGTTTCTGGGGGGTTAACATCTTGACAACTGCTGGGAACAGGGAGTACTCCGTTTTCTCACAAGACCTGTAACGGCTGAAGCTACACAGTATGTTCATCTGACCGCAGTATCGCAGCAACTGGGCTGATAGCTTGTTTTAGTGACAAGCTAATGGGGAAATTAAACAGAGTACTTCAAATACATCATGGCCCACATGGTCATGTTAACTGGTGGACAGAAAAATCAATATTGTAAAAGCGCAAGTCTTCGAGTAATGGAAGAGTAAAATCATTTTCTACCACATGAGATTTTGCACAGAAAACTTTTGCACCCAAAAAACATGATCTACTTTAACTGGCGAAACTGCTCAATTATTAAAGGAATTGTTCACCCAAAAATTTGCTGAAAATGTACTCACCTTCAGGCCATTCAAGATGTAGATGAGAGCGTTTCTTCATCGGAATGGATTTGGAGAAATTTAGCATTACATCACTTGCTCACCAGTGGATCCTCTGCAGTGAATGGGTGCTGTCAGAATGAGAGTCCAAACAGCTGATAGAAACATCATAATAATACTCTAGTAATCCACATAAACCCAGTCCAACAATTAACATCTTGTGAAGTGAAAAGCTGCATGTAATAAACAGGTCATGCACAGACAGACCAAGCACGTTTTATAAGCCAAAACAGTTATAAACAAATATGTTGCTGGATTTTGATGTGAGAGGACAATTTTTCATTTGATGAAGTGTTATTGTGGATTATGGACTGGTATTTTGGATTTGTTTCTTATAAATCCTGAGCTTTTCAAGTCATAAGAAGTTAATTGGACTTGTGGATTATCGTGATGTTTTTATCAACTGTTTGAACTTCCATTCTGACGGTACCCATTCACTGCAGAGGATCGATTGGTGAGCAAGTGGATGTAATGATGAATTTCTCCAAATCTGTTCAGATGAAGAAACAAACTCATCTACAAATTTCGTTTTGGGGTGAACTATTCCTTTATTATAGAATCTCTTAAAAGCTCATGTGGAGCTGTATTCATGCATACATCTCCAGCCATTATGGTGCTGTCTTATGGGATTACATCTCTGCCACAATTCTGCACGCGAAAGATCATATTTTGAGCGCGCAAAAGTGTGTTTTGCACGCACGTGATCTGAGTTTTGTGGAGAAAATGTTTGTCTCGCAAAGAAGAAAGTATTTCGAGCGCACGAAAATCAATTTTGCATTTAAAATACGTTTTTGGATGTGTGCAGACCTTCTCTTTTGCGCGTGCAACGTTTCACTAGCTTGCTCACCTGATGCCCGCCCTCAGTGCTCTCTAAATGCCAACAGCTCGCGTGCTCAACACAACCCAGCGTTACAATGTGCCATAATTCCAGCCAATCAGAGACCGAGGCTGCTAAATTCTGATTGGCTGCCTTGACAACCAATCACAACCAATAACAACATTCCTGGACAGCAGAAGAGGAAAAATACAGTGCATGCATAATTATTATGCAAGTTGATATTCTGATCATATTTTTTTCCAAGCACATTTTACTAATTCCAAACAACATCAATCTTAATAATACTATTAATCTTGTATTTAATCGTTTATAATTGATATATAATTATTCATGAAGGCTGGAAGTGAAAAATTTCTTATATTCAAGTGTGCATAATTATTAAGCAGATTTTCTTTTACAGATAAAATGAGCCAAAAAAAAAAGAGATTTAACTCAGACTGAAAGTCCGAAAATGATTAAATACCCATGAGAAATATTAAAAACTAATGCAATACAGAAATTTCAAAGTTAAGGCATGACCA
>NW_015641116.1:1590779-1591800 GCF_001515625.1 Sinocyclocheilus rhinocerous
GCAGCCAATCAGAATTTAGCAGCCTGGTCTCTGATTGGCTGGAATTATGGCACATTGTAACGCTGGGTTGTGTTGAGCACACGAGCTGTTTAGAGAGCACTGAGGGCATCAAGGGAGCAAGCTAGTGAAACGTTGCACACGCAAAAGAAAAGGTCTGCACACATCCAAAAACTTATTTTAAATGCAAAATTGATTTTAGTGCGCTCTAAATACTTTTTTCTTTGCGAAACGAACATTTTCTCCACAAAACTCAGATCACGCGCGTAAAAAAAATCTTTTGTGCGCTCAAAATATGATCTTTCGTGCGCAGAATTGTGGCAGAGATCTAATCCTATACTGTCTGAGCCATCTCTGTTGAAAGAGAGGGTGATGGGCGACTGCCCCTTAATGGATGTTGTCTTTTATCTTTCTCTGTGACCCTACCCAGAGTTGATGCACAGTGCAGGGGTGGAGAGGTTGACCATGTCTGAGTAATGTCCATGTTTCATGTGTACTACCTCAAAGCCCCATGAGTTTTAATAGCACCGAGCGTGAGACGGGTAGTTGTGCCTATAAGCTCTCATTGTGGGTTATTCATGGTGGTGTAACATGACTGTACACTGGCTTCAAGATGAGTGTGAGGGGCCTATTAATATCCTAGTGCCGTGCTGTGTGCCACACTGTGCCACAATTCATCTAGTCAGCCACCTCTCCCATAGCAGGTGTGTTCCTAATGCACAATAAATGTGTGGCTCATGTGATGTATCCCCACCTCCCATGAAGAAAAATAGCTCTGTATGCAATGTATTCTATCATTTATATATTGCTTTCAACAGAAATATATGAATGATAAACAACAACTTCCAAATGTAATGCTCAGAAAAACCAACGTGATCTCATGATAATTCGTATGTATTTTACGTAAAATGTGGTTCTATAAAACGTACATTTACTTAAGTTTTTACAGGCACTAAAACGTACAATACTGACGTATTTTCAGCATTTAAACGTACAAAACTGACGTATTGACGACACCTAAAAA
>NW_015641116.1:1591903-1595214 GCF_001515625.1 Sinocyclocheilus rhinocerous
CCTACATAATGTTAAACAAGACTTCACTTTAAACCTTAAAATAAATAAAATTTCTGCAATCGTTTAACCTTTACTTGTCATGTAATGTTTACTTTGTTTGCCATGGGCCACAAAAGGCGTTTTCTCCGACATGCTGTGACTGACAATAGAATTATAAAATACACCAAAAACGCAACATAATTACGAAATGAAACTGTTTGTGCACTGTAATCCAAATCTTCTGAATCCATACGACTGCGAGAATTTTTAATAATTCAAAAAAACTACTTTTTCAAACTCGTCCTAGATGGTTTGTCTGATTTTCACCAAAATTGGCTCAGAACATCTTCAGACTATGCTGGCAAAAAGTTATAGAATTGAAGTACATTAGTCAAACCGTTCTCAAATAGTATCGTGTATCGTTACAAAACTCTGTATGTGTCTTCGGCACCCTGCCCTGATGGTACTCATAAAGTTTCGGGGCAGCTTGTGGTCAAAAGTTATAAAGAAATTTCCAAAAAAAGCTAATAACTTTTATATTAGCCTATTGTAATGAAACAAATTGTAACCGTCTCAATATATTCTTTGGGTCATGCCGAGAACAGGGATACCAATTTTGGTAGTTGGATGAACGTCCTGTCTGCCATTTTGATTTTCTTTAAAAACCTATACTTTTTCAAACTCCTCTTAGACCGCATCTCTGATTTTCATCAAATTCGAGTCAGATCATCTTCAGACTGTGCTGACAAAAAGTTATGGATTTCGTGTCGATAGACAAAACCATTTTTGTATAGCGCAGCAACATATTTGAGGCATGATGCCAAAATGACTGGATGTATCTCTGCAAAGCTTTGACATATTGACATCAAACTTTGTGTGTGCATTGTCACCTCACACAGAACACACCACATCGATTTAATAACAGCACCACCTATTTGGGCAAAAGTGATAACCCATTAAATCAATTTACTAGTGGTTGTGTTTATGATTTTTGAGCCATTTTGACTAAAATCATCTTAAAACGGCTTCAATTACTCACTGCTGCAGTTGGTCTGATGCTTGATGCCTTGCTTGCTTCTGTAGTGCTTAGCCCGAATAATTACTGCTTGCAGCTATAGTTATTATTATTAATATCAATGCATACACTTCAAGTTGCACTAAACCCCAGAAAGACATTAGACACAATCAAAAAAGCTACTAGAATATTTCGATGTAGGAAACAATCTCAAAATATGAAGAAAAAAAATTTTCTTTCATGAATAACTGCTATTGAGGTCAAATATGAATGCAGGTGCAGACAAGTGGGATGTTACCTTTGACCTGTGCACCTCTCCATCATCATCCTCCCCACCAACACCCAGGACCTTTCGGGACTTGAGGCGACTCACAAGATCAGTCTGACTGTGCTTCTTCATGAGAGGTGGAGGTGTGGAAGCCATGGCAGCGGAGGAAAGCAGACACTTCAGTGTGCTGTCAGGGGGACTGAGGAAACGATAATACATCAGAAGGAGCACTTTCTCAGAACTGTTTGCTCCTAGTATTTCAGTTATAGAGAAAAAAAATTTCACAACCAGTAATATGCAGGGTTTGTGAAATATCAGCACAACAACAGCATGTCATTCTGTTTCACATCTATGACCAAGAATAATCATAGCTATCAGTAAGGCTTTTTTACAGGCTAAACGAAAAAAAGAGAGCAGTAGAAAAACATATAGACAATGCAATGTGACCTATTGAAACAAGCCCACATCCTCCCACACAGCCGCACACACAAAGATTTAGAGGAAATTGTGTTGGCTGAATAGGGATATACTAAAAACATTTTTAAAGACTGCAAAAAACCAAGGTTATAACCAGACACAGGGAATGAATGAGTGCGTGTGTGTGTGTGTGTGAGAGATTTCCCTTACTATGCCCTTCATTCACAAAATTCTACATATTACCTGTCTCTTGCACATTTGTTACATACACTATACCATCATTTATTCCTCTGATGGCAAAGTTGAATTTTCAGCAGCCATTACTCCAGTCTTCAATGTCACATGATTGATGCTCAAAAAACATTTCTTATTATCTATGTTAAAAACAGTTTACAAAAGAATATTTTTGTGGAAACCATGATATGTTATTTAGATTTTTTTTTAAAACAGCATTTATTTGAAATATATATATATCTTTTATAAATGTATTAACTCTAAATTTCATGCACCCTGAATAAAAATTAATGGTCGATATTAGTTTTTTTACAGCCGATGCCAATATCTTGGAAAGCAGGGTGGCCGATGGCCGATATAAAGCTGATATAATTGTATTTATTTGAATTAATATTTAAGAAATTTGAAATCATTTGAAAATGGATTCAAAAATAAATTTGTAAAATAAACATACTTATACTTTAGATGACAAAGTATTTTTCGATTTGCACGTACCGAAAAAGTCACGCAGAGAACACGCGATCGTGCAAGATACACATGCACACTTCACAAGATCTCACAACTGGATTCGACTAAGTTTGCAAGGTTTGTGAAATTAAATTTTCATTAGCCATTCAAAGATTTGTTTAAATGATGTAAATGCGTATTTTCTGAATGCTGACGGCAAACGAGAAAGTATTATAATGTTAAAAAAGTCACGCAGAGAACACGCGATCGTGCAGGATACACATGCACACTTCACAAGATCTCACAACTGGATTCGACTAAGTTTGCAAGGTTTGTGAAATTAAATTTTCATTAGCCATTCAAAGATTTGTTTAAATGATGTAAATGCGTATTTTCTGAATGCTGACGGCAAACGAGAAAGTATTATAATGTTTGCCTTTCTATTACTAATAGTAAAAAAGCAATCGTTATAATACTTTTTGTATAGGCCTACATTTTAATTCCTTTGTTTAACACCTCTATCGGATTATTAGACAGACTTCTATCTGTATTAAGATGACGGCGAACAAGAGGGAGAATGTGAGCACTGTGTGCTCAGGCGCTGTCGCTCTCAAAATAAAAGTCCCGCCTCGAACGCATCGGCCAAACAGAAAAACTTATCGGCAGTGGCCAATATTTGAAAAAATGCCAAATATCGGTCGACATATCGGCCTTGGCGATATATCGGTCGAACATGTAAGGTCTCTGTCTTGTGAAACAGGCCCCCATAAGCTGTGGATTCACCACGTGAATTATGAAACAGAAATATTACAGAAGGATCTAAAGATCTCCCCCCTATCAGCCATCATGAGGTATCTATACCAATCACCCCCAGCACATGACTCCAATATTCTGGGTCGACTTCCTGCCAGTCTTGTCGTCATCTACTCAGAGGAGTGATTAAAGATTAAT
>NW_015641116.1:1595658-1604479 GCF_001515625.1 Sinocyclocheilus rhinocerous
GTGGACTTAGAATTTTCAGATCCGAGTCATTTCAAAACCTGAGCTAGAAATAAAATTAATGATTAATTCCCTTATAGAATTAACGACTTAAATTACAGTTAAGTCCCTACAACCACTAATAAAAATATCAACTCCATTTAACACATTTTACCATGTTTAAATTCACTCCAATGATTTTGCTCCAAAATCAGCATTGACATCACAGAAACATCATTACTTTAAATTTTTATGTTGTTTTTAAAGTAGGTATCAATTACATGACAGTTCATATAACCAAACATATAAAAATTTGATATTCAAAAAAATCACCATAAATATTGGGTTATTTTCAGAAAAAAAGTAGGTAGCAATGACCCTGTGATGCATGAATCTCTACCATCAATAAGCTTTGAACAGCTTGAAAGAGTTTCTTTTTTAGGTGGGAATAACTATACATAATCTCACCAGTAATAGGAAATGTTATCCTGTGTATATATATATGGAATACACTTTCAAAGAGGTTCAAAGACTGCAGATTTCTGTAGCACAGAGGGGAAGAGGACATGTTTCTCTGATATCTTGTGCAGACTGCTTATTGAACAACCCAAAGTCTGTCTAATCTAATTGATTAGTTTGGTGTTAATGAATAGAGCTTGATTCATGACAGCAGCTGCCCCATGTTGATCTCAGCTCTTCAGCTCTCAATCTAAAGAGGACAGAAAACACAGACTGAGGCTGCTCAACTTATTGTGAGTCACTAGACGCTGCTTACTGCTAATAGATTAACTGATGTTGCCGAAGCAGAACTGCAGGGTTAAAACTCTTGTTTTATTCCATTACTCAACTCATTCCCATTAGACAACTAAACAAGTCAGCTAATAAAAAAAGAGAGAGAGAAAAACTGCAGCCACTTGCCAAAATGGTGCACAAATGTCCTTTACTGAGGCATTTAACCAACAGCTGCCAGTACTAAATAAAAATAAATAAATAAATAAAGCAGCAAACCTTTGAAATCTAAATAGAGTATTAATGCATTTCTAAATGCGATTAACATGGTCTCTAAAGAGGCTTTTGACTTTAACTTTATGAGATTCATAATTTCACTTTAAAAGCCCTAGTAAAAGTAAAAGTCTGTTATGGTCTTCCACAAAGAATTACAACTTCACAATGTTCCAGGACAGTATGCTAATACAAAATGATAGAACATAGTGACAAAAAGTCATCAAACAACTCTCATAAAAATATCAATTAAGTGAGATACACTTAAATCCATCCATATTAAAGGGGGGGGGGTTAACGCTATTTCATGCATTGTGCATTATTTACACTGTTAAAGAGTTGGATTCTCATGCTCAACATGGCCAAAGTTTCAAAAAACGTACGTTTTTTTTAGAGTATGGCCCTACATGACATTATGAAGGACGGCATTCCTTGTATGGGCATTTCTCCCGGAAGATCAAGAGCGTGCCCATCAACGTGCTTCATTCGGGTTACGGAAGTCGTCGGCAGCACTGCACAGGACTTGCTCGAGAAGAATGTCTTTAAAGAAGTGTGTTTTTGGTTGTGAGGGAAAGATAACCTTTTCAGTTTCCCAAAGAACCCAGCGTTACGTGAACAGTGGATGCAGTTTGTTTTTCTGGGACAGCAACGGAGTTTTGCATGCGTGTTTGTTTGTTGACGTCATTTCTGTGATGATTTATAAAAAAGGCCTAGTTTGACGCTAGATTTGCACATCATTTGATACTGAAAGATGGAGCAGTCCCAGCGATAAAAGATCCCGGTCATGAGTCGGAACCTCATGCGGTAAGTAAAACTGCATCAAATTTCGTTTTGTTGTTAAAAGCTTGCGATTCTTTTGCTCCGCCCACGGCACACCTCCAGGAGCTCAGCTGTTTTCGAAGAGAATCATAAAGATTTCTTTCTTTTAGGAATATGATAAAACTAAAGACTCTTCGGCGATATGAAGGATGCAATACTACTCTATAGGTGCTCAAGATTAACATGAGATTGTCCGAAACCGTGTGTGTTATGTCCCCTTTATTTAATTTATGCCCCAGTGCATGCTGGGAAGACTGCAAATGTCACTAAATCATAAAAGTATTTTTCAGTGTAGCCCTACACCATAATAGCAAAGCTGTGTTGGTGCAATAACAGTAATAATAAAAGTAAACTGCCAAAAAACTACAACAATCAAGTAAATCTTTGACGTTTTTTTTTCCAATACATTTTTTTTTACTTCTAAAATTTTTTTTAACAATGCAGAAATCAATCCACCAAAATATTTTCACAAATCAAGACACTATGGAGATTCATATGCATTGCTCTAACTGCCATAATGTATCTTATTACACAAAAAAATTACATGACAATGAGGGATAAACTTGACATATTCATCCTTTTGTGAAAGTGTATATCACACTCCCAGCTGCTCATGAAAACCAGAAATTACACAGTCTCCCCATCTGTTCATTTCACAGCTGTTTGACATTTGGACCCTTAGCAGAGAAATTTAAAAACCCTCAGGCTATACAATACAACACCATTATAAATGCAAAATGTAAACTGGCTACTCCATCCCTTTTATTCACAGTATGCCATCCAAGCTCATCCAATTGTTCTTCAGTCTCACATCATTATCTTCACTGCAAACGTTAAGTTGTTTCAGTTGCCTAGTAACACAAATGGTATGAACTTTGTGCCTTTCATATGATCATAAATATATTCAGGGATCATGCCTCTCTAATCATTAATCAGCTATTTGAGGTTGGCTGTTATTAATGATGTGCCCTCTATTCAAATGTTGAGCATCTCATTTCCTCCATGTCATTGTATTTACATTCAAAGATGGTTTTATGAAGCGCACAGAGGCCAAACATTTTAATTTTAGATTAGCCGTGTGCTTACAATATGTTGTTTAATCACGCCAGTGTTTGCCAACATGTGTAAACTGATTATTTAAATAACTGTACATCAGGTTGCCAATTTTTCAATTTACTTTTAAAGATGACAGGTATTTTGATTTGTTTACTTGTACAACATGGGTGGACAAATCATTTGGGAAAATAGTTAGATTTGTAAGATAATTGCTTATAAGAGATCTGAATGAGGGAGCAATAAACACTAAAATATACCCACAACAAAACTATTTAATTATCTATTTTGCTGACAGCACCAGAATTACTGAAATGATGATGAATATGCCTGGAAAATGAATCTGGCTGACCTGGTAATTTGGTGCAGGAACAACAACCTCCCCCTAAAGATGAAGGTGAGCACCGTTAACATCTTTAATTGTGAACAAAGGTTTCACAGCAAAACCATAGAAAGCACAACTTGCTTTTCCAGAAGTATATTTCCCATTCATTTTATTAATACACATATTGAACAAAAACGTACACTACCATTCAAAAATGTGGGATTTTTAAAAATAAATTAAGCATTTTATTCAGAAATGCATTAAATTGCTTGAAAGAAACAAGAAAAAAATATTTTAAATAAATGCAGTTGAACATTTGAACTTCAAAGAAAAAAAATCTTGCCAATCTCAATTTTTATAACAGTAGTCTTTATAAAAAAAATAATAATAAAAAAGTATTTTAAGCTCTGAACCAACCCACTCATAAAAATGTAGTAACTTATGTAAGAGAAGCCCATAAAGTGGATGTGAAAGTTATTGAATTATTACTGATGTGCACTGAATTCAGTGCTTGCATTCCTTGTGTTTTGATGCTGAAGATGATGCTACAGAAAACTTAAAAACAAATTAGAACTACTCAATTACACATCAAATATACAATACTATACAACTTTTTCTGGTTTCACAAAGGCAATTGACCTATCGGTAAGCCCCTCTCCTCGAACGCAGATGAGCCAATGGCAGTTGAGTATCAGTTGCACGGGGAGCGGAATTCGGACATCTGTAGGTTTCAGCGCCATAGAGAAACATTGGAAGATCCGAAGCTCACATCGTTTTTATGGGGTTTATGCTTCAAAAATGGAAAAACGATGTGCGTGGGGTACTTGTAACAGTGATTCCAGTTATCCTGAGAGGATAGGCAACGGAATTTATTTTATTCTATTTCCTAAACCCAAACAAAACGGAGCAAAATGTCCCAAAGCATTCACCCCCAATCCCAATGAAGACAAAAACGTTCGTTTTCTAGTAAGTAAATTTTATTTATAGAGCACATTTAAATGCACCAGTTAACAATCTGGCTGCTGCATTCTGGACCATCTGCAAACGAGCCAGTAAAGTTTGGGGAAGGCCTAGGTATAAGGAATTACAGTAGTCCAATCGTGATGTGATAAATGCATGAATAACTTTTTCCAAGTCTTGAAAGCAAAGTGTTGATTTAAGTCTAGAAATGATTCTCAGTTGATAATAGCTGTTTTTAACAACTGTGCTAATTTGCTTTTCAAGGCAAAGCTCAGAGTCAAAAATAACACCTACATTTTTTGCATGTGACTTAACATATGGAGTGAGACTGTCTAAGTTACTAACTATAGAGTTTCTGGTTTTAGAGGGACCAAAAATAATCACCTCAGTTTTTTCATTATTTAGCTGGAGGAAATTATTCGCCATCCAGATTTTAATGTCCTTCAGACAGTCCATAAGAGGCTGCAGAGAATGTTTAGATTTTAATGGAACGTATAACTGAGAATCATCAGCGTAGAAATGAAAAGAGATTTTATATTTCCTAATTACATTACCAAGTGAAAGCATGTACAGATTAAAAAGTAATGGCCCCAGAATGGACCCTTGAGGAACCCCACAAGGTAGAGAAACTGATGATGAGGAAAACTGGCCGAAAAGTGTCCTGGATTTAATATATGACTTAAACCACGATAATGCTGTATCCTTAATACCTACCCAATGTTCAAGGTGTGACAAAAGGATGTCGTGATCAACTGTGTCAAAAGCGGCACTTAAATCCAATAAAATCAAAACTGCATTTTCACCACAGTCAACCGCAAGTAGCAAATCATTCATTCATTAGAAGTACGGGGATTAATTATTGAATTTATAGTACTGAACAAGATTTTTGGGGTATGAGAATATTTACTGATAATATCAGAGAAGAATTTAGCTCTTGCCTTTCTAGCTGCTTTCTGAAAGTTCACCAGGGAGTTCCTAAAGATTTTGAAAGAGACAGCAAGATGATCTTTTTTCCATCTCCTCTCTGCTTTCCGACAAATCTGTCTAAGTGAATGGGTGGTATCATCTAACCATGGTTGTGATTTAAATTTTGGGGATTTGTATTTAAGAGGGGCTATAGAGTCCAAAATATCTTTAAGATATCGCTAAGATATTTAAGATATTATCTTTAAGAAGAGTTAAAGATAGAAATAAAATTTTCTGGGCTTGAAGATTGCTCAGCAGCAGCTAAGATTGCAGTTGAAACATCATTTGTTTTATACATATCAGAAAAGTGATTTGCAGAGCGAGAATTAATACAACGAGAATAAACACCTGTATTTTTAGCAGCATGCATAGAACTTGATAATATGACATTAAAAACAATAGGCTTATGATCTGAGAAAGAAGCATCTTCAATATTAATATTATCAATGGGAAACCCATATGACATAACCAAGTCAAGAGTATGCCCAAGTATATGTGTAGCTTTATCAACATGCTGAATAAAACCAAAAGAGTCAACAACATGAGTAAACTCAATAACCATAGGTTTTCCAGGACAGTAGACGTGAATATTAAAATCACCCAAAATTAACAGATGATCATATAATGTAATGATATGAGATATGAAATCAGAAAACTCTTTATCTGGCTTTGGAGGTCTGTAAATCAAGACACATAGCAACGGAGTGGTAGGAGATTCTATCAGTACACATTGTGATTAGAATGTAGAAAAGTTCTCAGCGAAGATTGTCTGTATTTTGTACTGGTTCCTAAAAACCACCCCACCTCCTCTTCGAACACATCTTGGGGTGCTAATAAAGCTACAATTTAATGGACATAGTTCACCAAAGATGGATGACTCATCAGCTCCAGTCCATGTCTCAGTTAAAAATAAAAAGTCTAAGCTGCGACAAGTAAAAAAGTCATTCAAAATAAAGGTCTTATTAGACACAGACCTGGCATTAACCAGGGTCATTTTTACGTGAGAATGAACAGTTTGTATCTGTGATTGTCGGACATACTTGAGTGGAAGAAGATTTTGGAGATTCACACCTCTGCTTTGAACGTGCAGTCTTGCAGGAGCGCAGTAGTCAGGTGCCCGATTCTGATCCGGAACGATGGGCAGATGATTGGCGTATCTCACATCCCACGAACGCCGAGTCAGATAAAGGCCATTTTGTCCAGTCAGAAGTGTGGAAGAGCAACAAGATGATTGCGTCGAGGAGAATTCTCTCCTAATCTTCACGCGGATACCTCCGCGGTTACCCCTCTTTCTGCGATGTTTCGGCTGGTAGATGATACAACAAGGTAAACAGCGAACACATGCCGCCGGTAGATGAGAGAATGTAGAGTGGAAACGATCATGCGTGACGGGGCAGTCTTTAGATTGAGTCTCCAGCGAACTTCTGATGTGCAGCAATATTTGGCGATCATAAGTTATGATAGCATCAACACAGTGTGCTAACAGCGGCAGCAGAAGAAACATAAATAGCCAGATGGCCAATCTGATATTTAAAAGCTGACGGGCCAGACGGCAAGCCGACAAACACACTGGCACCATCTTGGATCATCTTCTTACAAGTTAGATAACAGTGAGTTTTCTGGTTGTCATACTCTCATTAAGTTACAATTTTCATCTGCTCAAGCAGAACTTTAATGTCATCTTGAGCTTTAGCAAGGTATCTCTGGCTAAAACTAGCTATCGCTGAAGTTAGTGAGTCCATACAAACCTAAATAGCGGACTGTTCTCGCGTCTTGTACAGTGTAGGGCAAAAACACATAAACGAAGGTCTACATTTAACTATCTCTTCATATTAAACTGGTTAAATGTAAATTAAAGGAACACTCCACTATTTTTGAAAATAGGCTCATTTTCCAACTCCCCTAGAGTTAAACAGTTGAGTTTTACCGTTTTACCTGAAAATAGTTCCCAGCACGCTCCCTGTGCAAGCAGGTGGTCACGTTGGTTATGTTGACAGAAGTTCAAGCTCGCGCGCACAGTGAGAAGATTTGTGCGTGCTCTCATCCGAAGCGCGCAAACCCGCGTCTCAGAACGCGCGCAAACTTGACTCTTCTGTAGTTACATCGTGTGCTAAGACCGACGGAAAATGAAAAGTTGTGATTTTCTAGGCCGTTATGGCTAGGAACTATACTCTCATTCCGGTGTAATAATCACGACACTTTGCTGCCGTACCATGGGTGCAGCAGGCGCAATAATATTACGCAGCGCCTGAAAATAGTCCCCACTAGCCATATCGGCCTAGAAAATCGCAACTTTTCATTTTCCGTCGGTCATAGTACACGATGTAACTACAGAAGAGTTAAGTTTTAAATAGGAAAAATATAGAAACTCTTTGGTTATTTTTGAGCGAGATGCTAACAGTCTAATCAGATTCAATGATCTATGCTAAGCTACAGCTAAAAGTGCTACCGCCATACCCGGAGATCGGCTGAATGGATTCGAAAACGGTAGAACTAAACTGTTTAACTCTAGGGGAGTTGGAAAATGAGCCTATTTTCAAAAATAGTGGAGTGTTCCTTTAATTTAATTGTACCCTGCGATACATGAACAGTGTTGATCCGGGTATTTAAGTCCCACTTGAATGGTGGTCCTTCTGTGTCCAAAATTTATCAAAAAGATATAGGGACAAGGTTTTCACACTGACAGCTGTCATTGTGAAAACCTTGTCCCTATATCTTTTTGATAAATTTTGACACACTGACAGCAACAGTGAGCAACTCCGTTTGTTTGTCCGAGTTTGCAACAGTAACTAAGGGCGGGCGGGGCTTACCGATAGGTCAATTACATTCGCACACATTAGTTTCTAAAGAGTTGGGAGAGGCATTTACCTCATGGCAACAGTTCATGATTACGTGATTACGTGATTACATGATTACGGTTTGATGGATAATCATACCAGACTGTTCAAACATTCCATGACCCGATAACCAGCAATTGAACATTTTGTGCAAAACACCAACAACAGCAAGCTTTTTTGAGACTGTGTGAACTAGCCTTTGCATGTAAATGCTGATGCTGCAGGGCAGGGGCGCCTGCAGGATTTCAGCTGAGGGTACGCACAGACATGTAAAAAAAACCTTTTAACCCTGAAAACAGCAAAAAACGTCTCGGTTACGTATGTAACCCTCGTTCCCTGAAGGAGGGAACGGAGACGTCTCGTCGGTGACCGACGAATTGGGATCTCGCTTAGAGAGACCAATCCACTTCGAGTGTGAACTAAACGAGCCAATGCACATTGGCATGCGATGATTGCATCCAGCTGCAGCTGATCACAGCGTGAGCATAAAAAGGCAGCCGGTGCAACGCATACCAGGTTTTCGCTGAGGAGCCGAGCCGGTGACCCGGCCACTCAGCGGTGGTACAGCAGCACGGGCTCTGAGGCTATACCGTGGACTTTACATATATGGGAACCACTTAGGCCTCTACATATGGAACCCAGCCCTCTACCGGTTCTCACGGATTCATCGAGTGAGGGCCTAGCGCCGGACGTTCCGCCACGTCTGGCTGCCGAGAGGATGGAGTAACTCAACAGGGTCTACAGTACGGACACTCTGGAGCAGTTTTAGCAAGCCGACACACTAAACCAGGGCCTCTCAGTGCCTCTACCCGTTTGAGGTGAGAAGACAGGAGGATACCGGCTCCACACGAAGGCTATAAAATCTGGCGAACGTGTTAGGGGT
>NW_015641116.1:1604824-1605362 GCF_001515625.1 Sinocyclocheilus rhinocerous
GCAGGCTCACCACCTGATCCCTGAAGGGAGTAGTGGGAACCTTGGGCACATAGCCAGGCCGGGGCCTCAGGATTACCTGGGAGTCAGCCGGCCCAAACTCTAGGCACGAATCGCCGACCGAAAATGCGTGCAGACATGAAGTTTCCAGAGGTCTGGACGCGGGTGCCAAAGGGTGCCCCATCTCTGAGTCAGTAGATCCTTCCTCAGAGGAATCGGCCAAGGAGGGGCTGTCGCGAGGAGCATTAGTTCGGGGAACCAGGTCCGAGTGGGCCAATACAGCGCCACAAGCAGGACCTACTCCTCGTCCTCCCTGACCTTGCACAGCATCTGTGCGAGAAGGCTCACTGGGGGAAACGCATACTTGCGCAGGCCCCGCAGCCAGCTGTGTGACAGTGCGTCTGTGCCGAGTGTTCCCTCGGTCAGGGAGTAGAAAAACTGGCAGTGAGAGGTTTCTGGAGAGGCAAACAGGTCTACCTGAGCGGCTCCGAAACGTCTCCAAAACAGCTGGACCGTCTGGGGATGGAGTCTCCATTCTCCC